>NW_010256042.1:0-113735 GCF_000690775.1 Eurypyga helias
CTGCGCTGCCGCTGCCCGCAGTCGGGCCGGGCTGCGCCGGAGGCGGCCAGAAACGCATCTCAGCCCAGGAAAAATGCCTTTCTCATCCTTCTGCCCTATTTCTAAAATTTATTTTGTTAATTACATCCCGGATGAGTACGTTTGACATGTCTTTTTACACGGGATACCCTTCTGAGGGTGCCTTTCTCATCAACAACAGAAGAAACGAGAGAGGATGGTAACGATGTTTCAAAATACTCCTACATGCTGCGGTTTGATTAAAGTCTATTTTTACGGAGTATTATTTTATGTTCCACAAGAGAATGTTTTAAATTGTATGATGTAATTCTGAATTTTATTTCAAGTTTTATTTTAGGTTTAAAACCATGGCTTATTAAAAAAAAACAAAACCAAAAAACCCCCCAAAAACCCCAAACAAACAAAAACAAACCAAACAAACAAACCCCAAAAGAACACCCTATTTGTCTGGGGGTTCAAAAGTGAATTTTGAGATTTCCAAGGCAGTAACTGGGTTTCTGAGGCTCCTCACACGTGCTTGAAACGTGTACATGAGGACAAAGTTTGTCTCCGCAACCTTTATGTCAGGTCGAATTGCTTGCTTTTCAGTACCCTGTTGGCACTTGCAGCATGCTGGGTGTTACTCCGTTAAGTTTTAAATTGCAAAATGTGTTATGATGATATTACGGTTTGCCAAAGAAATGAGATTGCTGAGTGTGAAGGGGGAGTAACAAACGTGAGATATACTCTTTACATACGCTTAAAAACAACCACCATATTAATTGTGGCTGAATGCTCGTTACTGTAACTGTCACCATGTAGTCTGTTAAATGTTGGTGCCAGAGGAAAACTGCTGTCTTAGGAAAGTGTGGTAGGATTACAGAGAAATTAAGAAATGCCACTGCAAGATTAGTGTCTGCCAGACTCACAGATTAACACCTGTGCGAATCTTATCTGGTGTTAGGGGTTTGTAACTGTTGCCTCTCACTCCTCGTATTTGTGTGGTTTCCAGTGAATAATAGCAAGATTGCTAGTACATTTTGTGAAGCCTGTGGCTTTTTTTGATTCACCGTTGGCAATGGAATTTGTATTTTTGTTCAGGGAGTACAGGGAGATTTTGTTTTCAGTAATTAGGTTCATTTAGGGTAGCATACTCAAAGTTCTTGAGCAAGGGGCTCAAGTTCCTCAATTAAGGAAAATATGCATTTAAAGAAAAACATATATATTATGGAATTGAATTGCATCTTTTATCCAGATTCTACCTTTTTTTGATAAATGTAAGATTACAAATGTGTTATGACTTATGAATTCATGTAATAACATCCATGATGACTACAGATTTCATAATATTTCTGAGTTTAAACCAAAATCCTCTATCTCTTTGAGAAGATGGAATTATGCAGTCATACTGGGCACTGGAACAGGTTGCCCAGAGATGTTGTGGATGCCCCATCCCTGGATGTCTTCAAGGTCAGGCTGGATGTGGCTTTGAGCAACCTGGTGCAGTGGAAGGTGTCCCTGCCCATGGCAGGGGGGTTGGAACTAGATGATCTTTAAGGTCCCTTCCAACACTAACCATTCTATGATTCTATGAGAAATTAAGAGCAGTGTAAGTTCTGGAAAGCTATTAATGGTGATTTTTAAAAATTTTTTTTGAATGGCTGTGTGTGAATGCAATTTTTATAATTGTAAACCAATTGAACTGATACATTTTCTTTAAAATTATGCGCATCTTTAATTTGGTCAGTCAATAGGGAAAGTGACACATAGAAATCAAAACCCATGTATATATTGCAATACCCTCACCGAAATGTATCGGTGGGTTAGCATCCTGAGTAAGTTACCCTTTTAAACTGTTGACTGTCACAATATATTTTATTAAGCTAAGGGACCTGGAGTATTTTAAGATTGCTAGATCAGTATTAAGTCTTTTGTAGCAGTAAATTCAGGGAAAATTTGTTTCTCCTAATATAGAAAAACAGAGAAATTTAAGTCTCAGGGGAAACATTAATGCCCCACTTAAGCAGTGTTAGCCTTTCATAAGCAGCAAATCTCATTTCTCTCTAGGGAGTCCTGCCTGGAACGTAAGATAACCTACAGTTACCCTTGCTTTATTCAGTGACTCCATAAAACTCTACAGCTGTAGCTGACAGCAGAATATTTAAATGATTTGAACAGTGTAAATGCTTCACGTTCATTTAAATAACTGAAGAATTCAATCACTTGAATGCCAATGATTATTCCTATTGGAGTTTACATTTCAAAAAAGACAGCCCATCTGAATCCCTGTGAGAGCATTAAATTGCTATCTAATTAGAAGTGCAAAATTACATATATTTAAAAGATAATTAAAGGTTTGAAGGCTGTTGAATAACTGCTTGTACATATAAATGAATCACTGAAAATTTGTTAGCAATATGTGAAGCTTTCTTTTATTCTTTGCTTTCAGCTTTGAAGTTAGGTATAACCGAGCTCATGAGTTTAAGTCTGGTAGTATTAAGATAAAGACAGATGTTTTTAATTATTTCTACTCAAACCCTCAAATAATTATAAGCAGCTGCCAGTTTTACATAATCCCAAATGATAAGGTCCTGAGAATGCAAATAAAATCCTAAATAGAGGGATTGTTTTTTTTCATTGGGGTAAATCACATACATGACGCATTGCTTATCAACTGCAATCCACCTGAAAATGTGGACAAAGAGTACATTGGCTGAGCTCAGTCTGTAGGTGTGTGACTTAAAGCAATTTTTTGTATTTGCTTGTACCTCACTCTCTATATTTCCATATTTTGTTTCATCAGTTTAAACATTACTGCACCATTTGTAATGCAAACACGTTATGTGTGTAAATAAAACGAGTAATTTAAATACACATGGCATGAGAATTATTTCTTCTATTACTTTGCCAGAGGGTTCTTCTGTGTACATAGCACATCTAATTGTTCCTACTTTTTCTCTGCCTGGAAACTTAGAATTGCATTGTTCTCTTTTCCCTAGCAAATGACATGGGTCCTGTTGTCATCTTTTCTCTGCAGTGTTTCTGCAATTTTTATAGCGTGACATTTTTTCACTGCCATCTGGCATGAAAAATCAGTCCAAAATAGCTGGGTTTTACTGACAACCATAAACTAGGAACTTCTGTATTAAAATCTTAAATAATAGGCTTGTCATGGAAATCTCCCTTTGGAAAGGGAAGTTGTTCTTCCTATTTTCATAAGAAAATCAAGATGTTACCCTTTTTAATATTAAAATAAGGAGCTTTGTATAGAAAACAACTTTGGTTTTGACCGGACCATTAAGGGTGTACTACAAAATCAAGATTAAGTGCAGATCAGTAGAAGATCATTTGAGGCGACAAACTGGATACAAATCATGAAATAAAAATATCACAAAAGACAAATCAGGTTAATGTGAGCAGGAAGGAAAAAAAAAAAAAGAAATTAAGAGCTTAAAAGCCAAGCAGTAGTGATTTACATTGAGATAGGATGCTGCTTCACATGTGTCCCCAGGCAGAATGTTTTGGAGCCACATAGCGCATGGTGGATGAAAGCTCTGTTGCTGCGGGTGGTGTTATAGAGACAGGTAAAGTAGTGAGTGAACACAGTTTTTCGCTAGTGGTTTGGGGTTTTTTTCCCAAATGTCAGAGTATGAATCAGTCTGTAGAACTGATCTCTTCCCCTGTCTTCTCACAACTTTTTACTGTTTTTTCCATTATCTTGTCTTTGTCTCATAGTATTTATACTCCACATATTTTATGATAGAAGAATTATTTTATTAATGGACTGGTGTTGAAGGACTTAATCCATAATTAAAGGAATTTGAAATTTGGAATTCTTACTATTCTTGCTGAAAAGTAGAAAGGGAATGCCCCTCTCCCCTTCCTTTCTGTGCATGTTTACATAGCAGGGGGGCATGGCTCTTCTTGGAGAAGTTCCTCAATCCAGCACGTATTCCCCTTTGCAGCCAGGAAAGGAAGTAGCAATATACTCCTGCCTTATTCTGTGTAAAAACCAAAGAAGACATGTTTGGAGGTCTGGTAACAGATGCAGATGATTCTGCTCCTAATCTCCCCCTGCACAGTCACCTCACTAAGGAATAGTGTGAGTCAGTAGCCAATTATGCTGGGATGGATAGCTGATAAAGGTCTTGGTATCAGCCATGACATTGACCAAGTAAAGTCAGGTTCAATGAAGTTTCCATTCAAACAGCCACAATCTTTGCATTATGTCAATCAGAGCTACACTAGACAATAAATAAGTGATAATGTTAGTGTCCAGAATTTTAGACGAAGGAGGTAGCTGAATAACAGGCTAGAGTAGGGAATTGATATAATATACTCGGTTTGTGTCTGTTTATTTAAAACTATATGGAAAACTGACATTTTAGTTAATGATGCTTTTCCTCTGATATTTGTTCATTCAACTTTTTCTATGAGACTTTGTAGACAAGAATGTCTTTACAGAATGGCTTAATGTAAGCTACAGTTATACATGCAATTGTATCGTGTATTTAACTATGTAGAATTAAAGCTCAGCAAAACGTCTTTGTTTGTCTCCTCTAAACAAAAAAGAGGTAACATTCTCATATCCTGTTCAGATTAATACATTATCTTAATCTTGAAGTACTAATCCAAAGAGATGAAAATTGATTGATGCTATGTTTTAAAATGGGAGGAGTTTTTCCAGTTCCTGATTCCTTACTTTTGTACATAGGAAAATAGTTTGGCAAGGAAGAGCTTTCCCTTGGAATTATTTTACCTCTCTAGCTTTTGGTTGCTGTTTACTAGATACTTTCTTGCTGTAATATTTTCTCACAGATGATTTCACAAGTGTGGCAAAGCAGGTTCATGAAAATCTATCCATGCTTTCAAGGCAGCTATCACAGCAACTTACTCTTTCCTACCTCCCCATTATCCAGATGGAGCATGTCTGAGAAATTCCAATCACCTTAGACCCAAGGCTTGCAGCTGTTAAGATGTAGCTTGCTCCCTCCGTGATCAGATTGCTGCACTCTGACTATAAACACGTGGCAGGTCATATTCAATGCAGATGGTTTGGGACTGCTCGTGTTAAAAAAAAAAAAAAAAAAATCAAAGCAAAGATTTTAATAATGGCACATGTAAATGGTTGTATACGGGGTGGTGAAAAAATGTGATTCAGTCTTTAAACTGTACACGTCACATGTTGTTTGAATCACCCAGTGCTGGAAGAGTTTGGCCAAGCCTGAAATAAAAGATACTGGGTAAGATAAAGTTCATTCTGATTACTGAACAAAATCATTTCCTGTGTTGTTTCCACAAACAAAAATATGTTGGAGCTATCATGTAATTTGAACAGACTAAAAGGTTCTTGTATTGCAGTCCAGATATTTGAAAACTTTCAGTATTTTTTTTTTTTTTCTTCCCAGGGGTTAACTACTATATAATAACATCACATGTTTTATACTGGCCAAAGTAGATTAACAGCACACAGTTTAAATCTAGCTCTTTTCCTCATGTACTTAAATCAGAGTAATTTGGTAGAGCTCCTAGTTTCTGTCTTTCCCAGTGGGTCCCATAATAATTTGTTTCAATGCTTTATAGTAATCTTGCAGATGGGTTTGGCTTCAGCCTTCAATCAGTATTTTATACTTCACCCAGGAGTCTCAGAGATAAAAAGATTAGGTCTGCTACCAGAGAAAAAGATGTAGATGAATGCCATTTTTAAAAGGTGGTGAATTGCTTTTATGTCCATGAATAACTTTTATTAAGAAATTAGTTAAGCAATAAAGCTAGAAAGAAACTAGGGAAGAATAGCCAATTGAGCAGTAGTGTTATGAAGTATTTTGTATTGGTCTACTTGCATTTGTGATTTAAGCTCTCGTTACAGAAGCATAAAGATATGTAAATTTACTGCTGGGAATAATGTAATATCTTCATAAAGGTTAGATTTGTAAGCAAAGTTACACAGATATACAAATAATTGCTGGTTTTGGGTATCCTGTCCTTGCTGGAGGTTGGTTTTTCTTTTTTCTGTCATCCCTTTCCAAACTATAACATAAACATACTCTTCACTTATTGAATTCCTGTGTAGGCAATTACACTGTAGTCCCTAAAATGTAAGAGCTAAATGAGGGGTTAGGCATCTCAATACTTCATTAATTCCTGTCCTAACTCTGTTTAAGCCTGACCCTTGCTTGAGCATTGGGATTTTGGTTTCGGTTTATCTGAATTTTAAAGACATGAATGCTTCCAATTCTGGCTTTGCTGCAGAACTTTGAATGTTTTATCCAGCTCTTCGTTTGATTGGTTTTGGATTTTGTTTTTGCTCTTTGAGTGCAAGGTGTGGAATGTATGATTAAAATAAACACAAACCCCATAATCAATATGATGCAAATGGTTTGTCTTGTGTTTGAAGCCTGGTGTCAGACACACAAGATCAACTCCTATTGTCATAAGTAAGAATTTGCACATGTGTCTGAGAATGCACTATAGCCCAGCAGCTCTTCAACATCTGTGAGTAAGGATGTAATTAAACATTGGAACAAATACGGGAGCTGTTTGCTTTACTCAGATAGTCCCAGCTAGCTTCTATGTAGCTCTCTGTATTTCAGAGCTTGACTGTAACCATTTCTATACTAGAATGACTAAATCGGATCAAAGATTTGTTTGGTTAACTGGTGCAGCAAGAGAGAGTATACATGGTTATTCCTTGTAAAGATTAAAGATAATGTTGATATAGCTGCAGACATAATGAAAGGCTTGCAAAACAGCTACAAAAACCAAGCCCTGCTAATGAACTCCTCTCATATTTTATTCTTGTGAGATTTAATTATGTTGGTTGCAGATTTTGTATTTCACTGGTTGGGTATAGTTATCTCTGGCTATCAGAGCTGTCACGTAGCTAGAATTAATCCTAGCATTGAGCTGCTTGAATTCAGAGTCTAGTGTACAAGCATGTGCTGAAAGCAGAAATTCTTTACATCTCTCTACCCATGTGTTGAATAGCATTAGCCCAGAAGTAGATAACCTTGCTGGTGGAATAGTGGTGACTTCTAGCAGAGGGACAAGAAGAGCACATGAAAATACTCTTCAATTGCGGCTGCATGAATTCTCACGTTAGCCTGAGTCTTGCACCAACAGAGCTGCTAGGATTTTTTGTTATTTAAAAGAAGAGTGAGAATTGATGCAGATTTTATCCCACATAGTTTCCCAAAAGAATCATCTGTAGAAATATCCAAGTTGTTATGAGCAAAAATTAAGGAGGCTCAGTGAAACCTGTGCTAGAAGAAACTTTGAAGTGCTACCATTATCTCAAAAAATCTTTGTGATCCGGTAGTCAATATTTTTAAATGTTTGCTGTTCTTCAGAAGATTTTGTCATGCCTATTTTTAAATAATATTTTACAAAAGCAACTGTGGTATTCACATGAGAATCTTTTAATTTAAAGAGGAAAAAGTCAGGATGGAAATAACCTTCTTCAGTGCTCAGAGAGCAGGTTTTTTCTTTGGCCTCTCTAGTCTCTCTGTAATCTGCAGAATGTGATTGAAAGTTACTGCACCATTGGCCCCAGTGATGAATTGGCTGTCTGAAGCATTGACAGGTTTGGTTTATGGTATAGTTTGTCCCGCCCTGAGGGAGGAGAATCAACTATATATACTGCCTTACAGGTACATTTGCTATCCTTCTATGATGCCATATTGTTGGGGAGTCACAAAAGCAGTTTGAGAGTTTTCCAAAGAATCCCAATGTCTCCTGTCATACTTCACAGAAAGGCTTGTGGTCTTCTCTCCCACTTCCATGCATCATAAAAGATAAAAGACCAGATTTCACATTACGCTGATCCTCTCTCAAATTTAATGGTTTTTTTTTTTTCCAAATATATTCTCATAGTTTTTCTTAGCCAGTTAGATTCTTTACTCAGATCTTCCTAAATACCATTTGCTTCTTCCACCAAGCAAAGTTTTTGTTCTTACACTAGTAGGCTCTCTGATTTTGAATGTTCAGTAGAGGGCAGAATTTCCTACGTTATAAACACCTCAGTGTCAAATCAATTTGTCACTAGAATGTTTATTTTAAATGTGTGATTTACAGTGTAATGGTGACTAGTGATAAAAAACTATAAATTATCATTATTGGTGTATTACTTTTTCCCCCATGAAGTTGTAGATTAAATGTAGTATCAGCAAATGTTAACACCATACTTCCCAAGACTTGTGTCTTATCTTGTTTAAAGAGAAATGGGTAAACATTTTGTTGATAAGAGCTATAGTAAATATAACTTCCTGTACAGCTGAAAGAACTAGTTTGAGACATTTAACATAAACTACAAGATCAAGGTCTCATGTATTTTCCATATGGAGAGAAGAAGGTACAACTGCTGAGTTTGACTTCCCAGCGTGTCCATCATGAACAGTTTTGTATCATGGCAAGAGATTATGCAAATAACCATGTGTGATATAGGTTTTCAGTTCACAGACAACATTTACGTAGCATTATGGTGCACTTTGTATGAGTTAAGATGCCTACTGTGATGTGTGTTGCATGCAATCAGTATGCAAGGAGTAAATATTTAAAATCTGATACAAAAACTTTGTGCAGGTAAAACAGGGTGTGCTAAATATTTCACCTCTTTTATGCCAGTATGAAGAGGGAAAGAAACGAAGAAAGCCCAACTACAGTAGTGTGGATCTTTCTGAGGTCGAGTGGGAAGACAGAGATGATGTGGTAAGTGATGTGTTTTTAAACCCTGACATAAAACTTTGTTGCATCCCACTACTGTACCTGGAAAGTGTTTAAGGAGTCATTAGAGAGGCCACCTGACTGCCCTCAGGAAGGCAAGGACAATAGGTTCTTTTACTTCATTCAGATTTTTGTAGCTGTTTTGTATTGATTCCTTGTTCCATATGCATATACCATAAACAGACTCTTAGTATCCTTGGTCATTACCCTTACAGTCTCCCTGCATTCCATTGTGTATTTTTTCTAGATAGAAAATACAGTGCTAGAAAAGGGAATAGCATATCTCTCCAGGGCTGGGCCAGACAACTGCTGAAACTCAGAACTTTAGGAATGAGTTTACCCTCTCTCCCTGAGATCCCTCTCTTCTTAACGGAAGTAATGAGAGCTGTGTTCCTTGATGTACAAAATCAAAAAACATCAGACAAATAAACAAAATTGGATTCTCTGACCTCTGTTCACAGCATAGATTCACTCCCAGCTCTTAATTTCAGACACATGGGTATTTGCAGAAGCATGTGTTCTGTGCCTATCAGCTGTTATGCACACAATCCCTTCCATTAAACTAATTTTTCAGTGTTCCATCTCCCTTGCCAGCTTAGCCTTTTCTGCAGTACTGTATCAAAAGCTTTCCTTATGTCCATGGCTTAACCTTTGCCTGGTTTTTCTGTTACTTCCTCAATAAATCTGATTTGTTAGGCATGATTCGTTTTGTGTGAATCTGTGCTGACTGTCCTTAATTAAATCGTAACTTTCCAGGTGTTCCCCTTTCTGTCTTGTAATTTAGTTTTTCCCATAAGTTCCCTACTGCCAAAGTCACGACTACATGTCTATATTTTTCATAAATGTCTCCTCAATCCCTTCTCAAATATCAGCACTGTGTTAGCTTGTCTCAAGTCCCTCATACCTCTACTTTTCCAGAGGTTTTGAATATATCCACTGAAGTTCCCATATTTACTTTGACATGTCCTTCCGAAATCTGGGATGGATCACGTACAACTGTCCCTGGAGTCTTGTCAGTCTTCAGATGTACTAATTTCTTGATCCCTGTTCTCAAAATATATATCTCACATTCCTCCTGCTCTCCACCCCCTTTGTGAATAGTGAAACAGTTCATTGATGTTTTAAGCAATGTCTGTTCCATCAGGTGATAGATTGTCCTCATCCTGTCCTAGGAGGCCACCTTACTTCCTTATTTAAAGTGTTGTGTTGGAGTGCACACTCAAATTTTTTTTAAATGTTTCTTCTATAGCTTTGTAAAGTTTTCTATGCAAGCACTATGTAAGCCTTTCTCATTAGATTTTCATATACTGTAAAAGCTTTCTGCAGTCTTTGCGATCACATTGACTTCATATTTTGTACCTTGCCTTTTGTCTTTTCTTTGATTGTGGATTACTCAGCCAGTTCCTCTGCAAATGACCTTTTAAAATTTACTTTCTCCTTTCAAATCTTATTGCTGTAGTTAAGTACAGATTTTAAACCTTCATGATTTTTTTTAAATTGTTTTTCTTTGGTGTTTTTTTAAATTATTTTTATTTCTTCCAATAATTTGTCTTCTTAATTTTTACAATTTTAATCCCTCATTTTTAATCATATCTAATATAAATTCAGTGATTCAGTTAATGTAACATTAAACTATTTCTGTGACATTGTTTGAAATTGTTGTATTTATAATGGAGGTTTTATCTGAATACACATGAAAACAACTCCTTAATATTATTAACTTTGAGTGCAAATGGTAAATATTGTGTAGGAGACTTAAGTAACTTACTGAAGTAACTTACTGATTTGAGAGCTACCTGTGACTCTGTTTCACCCAAGACCTTGGATTTGATGTTCTTAATTTTTTCCACGCTTCGGTAGTAAAGCATTGTTTATTCACCTGTAGAGGGGAAGAATTAATGTATTCACATAGCTACTTTTAATAATATTAACTACTACTGGTATATTTTTTTCTCCCATGAAGCACTTATGTGAAAGCTGGTTATGACATTCTCTTACTTTTTACCACTTTAAATTAATGTTTAAATATTTTTCCAAGAATATAGAATGATCTCATACTACAGCAATGGAATTGGGTTGTTAGCAACTGATTGGAAGATATTTAGTTGGAGGAATAAAATGTGTTATTCTGAAGAGGTGAAGAAATAGATTTTCTCTAGTTCTCAATAAGGAAAAGGTGGCAGAAACAAGATTAGATTTTTTTCACCATGAAGGAGAGTTGGTGTAAATATATATTAATCAGTACATTTTCCAGATTAACAGTACCTGCTATCTTGTTGTTGGTGCATTTTATTAGAAATAGAAATCTTTGCATCAGCTTATTAAACTATCGGTATCTTCCAGCAAAAGTTTGGGATATGCAGTACCAAAGACAAGGAGTTTTGATTTGGACAGAGACTTCTTTTTTCTTTAACTCGCTTCTTAAAATTCTTTTAATATCATTTCTAGCTGAATGAAATATTTTTTTCCAAATACAAAAGACCATGAATGAATGTTCTGGGGCTTGAAGCCAACTGAGGCAGTACTTATTTTATGCATTTGAGGAGGGAGATGAAACTGCGGAAGAGCTGAGAAACCAGATTACAAAGCCAAGAAATGTAATCACAGCAAGTGGAAAAAAAAAAAAAAAACACAGAAAAGTAAAACTCTAAATCCCACATGCAGACTTGATCTTAAACACTACTGAGAGTTTGGAGGCCCTTTTAGTAAATCTATGACTTGCCTGAGGCTTGTGGGAGGAATGGGTCTTAGACAACTGCAGGCACCAATAGGAGAAAAATGAAAACCATGTTAAAGATAAATGGAACTGTTCTGTAAATGTTAGAAAGTATATGGTTAATTAAGACCAGCTCTCCAAGTCCAAAACCACAAAACTTAAAATGGGAAAATATTTCTAGAATTGCCTATTATGTATTGTTAGAAAAAATCCACAGTAAAATATCTGCTTTATTTTATACATGCCTCCAGCTAAAAATTATTCTTTTACACACACTGACAGAAGAGTAAGACTGTTAATTCAAATCTAGATGCCCCAGAATTAAATTTAAAGAGCTGCAAAGTTTGCAGTTTTTCATAGGTCAGCCATGCTCAACTTGTTCGTGAAAATAAAACCAGGTATTTTGCTGGCACATTTGGTCATTCTTTTCACTCCATGCTAACTTGAAAAGCCTGCAGAGAGCATTGATGTGACTATCTTCATAATTTTTCGTTAAAATCTGACTGAATTGGCCAATCTGGCATGAGGTACTTGAGAACAGGAGATATTTATTTTTCAAGAACACGATGTTCAAAATTGTGTTCAGATAGATAAGAAATAGAAGACACATAAATATGCTCATTTTGTTAACCTGCATTTTGAATATCCTTGAGGAGGGAGTGTGAATTGTTCAATGATAGTGGAATTTTCCTATTTTAATGAAAATTACAGCTGCCAAAGATTTATAGGTGCTTCTTACCACAAAAAAAATCCTGTAAATATAACAAATTTCACTTTGTAATTGAAGATATCTTGAAACAATCACCCTAAACCTTCTGCATTTGTGCCATTAATTAAAAATATAAGCAAAATAAGTTACTTCTTCCATTTGTAAATCTAACAGCAGTCAAATAAAATATTACACCATATGGATGGTTTAACTGCTAAACAGTAACGTTCTTATTTCTTCCCTAAAGTCCTGAACTGATAAATTCAAAGTGCTTTGGCTGAGGGATTCTCAAAAGCCATGCCTTGTCATTCTTCAGTTTCAGCCCAGGGACCCTGCTCTCAGGCCAGCTGTGTCACCGTAGTGTGTACTCCTTCTAAGGGACACTGCAGGTCATTTGGCTTATAGACCTGGGGGACAGTTGGGTTTTTTCATTCTTCTTCTCATCATCGTGTCATGTTCACCTAAGGGAGAGGCTGTGACAGCTGGTGGTGAGCTCTGGGAGGAAGGCTCTTGTTCCTAAGGAGCAAATAGGTATGTGAAGGGAAGACTTTTTAGAGGTGATGGGTAAGAGACTTTGCAGCACAGATCTGGGATCCTGCAGCTCATATAGAGGCAACAATGAAGTTACAGAAAAACAGTGTTTGTGGTAATCTAAAAAGTGACAGGTTTAACTTGCAGAGCAGATAAGCCATTGTCTATAAACACTTCCAAACTTATTTTTGGTTTTCCCTAGATGCTTTGAGGTTTTGGTTTATATAGCAATGAGAAACTTGTTTTGAAGGGGATTTAAAAAGTCTTTTGGACAACTTTGGAAGGGAGAGGTCCAGGACAATAATTAAAGCTGTGACTGATCTAGGGCTTCCATCACAGAGATAAAATTTATTACCTTGCAAGGGAGGCTTGGACATCAGTGGAGAACCAGAGGGAATCTCACAGAGCACTGCAGCTGTGTGTTCCTATTGGAAGAGGTTACTGACCAAAGGAGCTGTAATTCCTTTGCTAGTTCTTAATTTCTGATGCAGTTAGGATACAGTTTCTGGTGCTACTTTAGGATGCAGCCCAATGTAGAGTATTAAGCAGAAGCAGAATGAATAGTGTTGGGTAAGTGGGGTTTTCTCTTTTTTGCTTTGTTATTATATGATAATTGTTGATGTATTCAAACACTGAGCCCTGGTCTAGCTTCAGCTAAATCCACTGGGGAACCTAGTCCTTATTTTCCTATGCAGTAGGAAACTACACTGGTTATCTCACATAACGTCCAGATTCCTACACAAAGAGCTATTTTACTCTGAAGGATGCAGAGAGTTGTGTGGCAGCCTTGGTCTATACAAGTCAATAATAAAATCTGTAATGGTGGTGTTCAATGTGTAGTCGAACTACCAAAAATGAAGAAATTAAGAAAATTAAGTACTGCTTGGGCCAAATGAGTGTACCAGAGAGCTCAGAGTTGATAGAATTACAGAAAATGCAAATAGAGGAATTGACACACATTTCCTTCATTTCAGCTTCGAAATGCAATGGTGAATCGGAAAACAGGGAAATTTTCCATGGAAGTGAAGAAGACAGTGGACAAAGGGGTACAATGTATAAAATATTATTCCAATTAAATATAAAGCAAGCAGTTCATTTTTAAAACAATTTTTAAGATTGCCTTAAGTATGACTCCTTGCAGTGGTGTTTGGGGGTTTTTTTGTTTGTTTTTGGTTTTTTGTGTTGTTTTTTTTTTTCCCACTCACTGAATGTAAACACTGCTTGTAATTTTATCAGTGACTAACCACTTGATCTTTTATACATTTCTTATAACTAACTTCTTCCCCCCCCCTCCCCTTCTGACTTTCTTGTTCTGAACCTAGAAGCGGGTATTGGTGATGACAAATGACTACTATTATACAGACATCAAGGGTACTCCGTTCAGGTAGAGCCGACCATAATAAATGGACATTTCATCAGACTCATTGGATTTGCATTTGTACCGAGTTTGTGAACTCATTAAAAGCTCATCAACAAAAGTTGACAATGAAATATCCCTGGACAATGCTGAAAATAGCAAGGAAAAGGAGCCTACCAGCATTCCTTCCAGCTTTTCCAGGGATGGAAATTTTGTGCAAGCTCACACAAGCAAAATCAGTGTTTGTCATGGCTTACGTTTCATTAAAAAAATACTCAGTTGAGGTTTACATTGAATGAAAGTCTTTCGTGAGTACTTGGAGAGCTATAAATACTATAATCCATTTAAGTAACTACATATTGAGCCCCATTTTGATTTTTTTTCCACAACAAAAATGTAATGTAAAATGAGATAGGATTTCACTTCCAATTTGAGGTTTGGATATTTTGTTTCTCTGAACTACCTTCAGTGTATTTGTATAACTAAAACTCAGTAAGTCAGCCATGTTATTTTGGCATGCATCTTAGGAGGAAAAAAAAAAAAAGAAAAGAGAGTCAGGAAGTCACTTAAAAATGCTCATAATTGAATTAAAAATAATACATTAATAAAAGAATACTAACTGCACTTTTTTTGTGCTTAAAGCAGGAGGCTGATAGTTGCAATACTCAACTGAAATTTTCTTCAATGGAACCGTTTCATAGAACTTGAGCTCCATTTCCACAGAGAGAAAATATAGGCACATTTCTCTGATCTCTGTTTATTCTTGTTAAAATTCACACATGGTGCTAAAACTCAGTGGAGTTGTTTTGTTTCATGTTTTTAATCTAATTGTGGGGGTGTGTGTGTGGGGTGTTGTTATTGGTCTTCCCCCCCTTCCTCCTGTGGCACTGTCATATTCTTACCCTATCTAGTAAACAGATATGGGGCTATATATATGTGTGCAGTGCGAGTTCTGATTCTTAGGACAGAAATACAGTAGGAAAACTGTCCTGCCTTTCTCAGCACTTGTTGAATTGTTGTTGAATTGTTGTATATAGTATTTAGCTGTATATAGTTGTATATAGTTTTGAAGGGTAGGAGTATAGAGTCAGGAAGACAGCAGGGGCAACAATTATTAAAATATACACTGTAGTGTCAAAGATGTTTACTATTCAGCCCATTTCCAGATTGAGGTGTTGATTGTAGCATGTGTGCTCTTGGAGTTGGTGCCTCTACGTGTACGTAAAGTATCAGCCCATGCATTTTCAGCCTTACTGATTACTGGCAGGTTCCCAGCCTGATGTAATCCCCTTGAATGAATGGATGCCAGAAGGTATTCTGTGTTGGTGTTCAATAGGAAGAGGCACAAGATTTCCCAGCCAGTTCATTAAACTTGAGTAATTTAAATGGCAAACTAAAGACCAGATCAAAACTGGGCATGTAACTTGTGAGAGTTTATGAAGCTGAAGTCAATACAAAAAAGTTAAGCTAGCTAAAAATATGAATCACAGAAAAATTAGTCTAAGAGGAGTCATGATGAGAAATTCTTTTCCTCTCAGTAGCTCCTTTGATTCCCACACTTACGTAACTTCTCAACAGCTTAGTCTGGTTTGCAAAAAATTGTCTCCTTCTCTGTAAGACCATGGGCATGTTCAAGGCTCAGCTGAAGAAATCTCATGCTGAGCAATAGTTTACTGCACCTCTAAGCACACATAAATACAGCCGATTGTTCCAGGCACATCAGAACTGAAAACGCACTAAAGCAGCTATTTGAACAATGAATATGATCGTTGAGGGTTTGGAAACAAGCAGTTTTAAAGTTAGTCGTAGTACACTAGCTGGAAATGTTAGAAATGAAAATAGCTCTGAATGTCTGTTACTGTTTGTCTCACAGATTTCAAGGTCTGCTTTATTTCTCTGCACAGTTTAGGTGTGGCTCTCTCTAGAGGACATGGAAAATATTTCTTCAGGGGGAATGTAACTGTAGAAGAAGGTAAGATACCTACCTTCTCATGTTCCTTACACAGTGGTTTTATTGTTGTTTTGGTAGACCTAAAGCTTGTATGCTTGTCTGCAGATTCCATAAGGCAACTAGATTGTTTTTTTTTCTTTAAAGAACTTTTACTTCATGGGATTTATTTTTTCTTCCCCCTCATTTATGTTAAGCGTAGTCAGACTGTCTCTGAATCTTCTTTAAATGGGAATCATCTTCCATCCTCTTCTCTGTGTTCCAGAGGATCACTTACGGTCCAGTGTTAAGTTTTTGTGGTGTTTTCTGAATGAAGCAACCACTGGGAGCATTGTAGAGGCTCTGGCTTTTTTGTACACAGACTACACATTGAGATCTCTCAGAGCTATGACTAATTTGGGCATTGTCTACAGGGATTTACGTTTTGCATTTTTATAACAGTAGAAGTAAGCAGGGAAGAACTGTTCTTTCTTTATGGTTTTACTTTTTGATAAGTCCACAACTGAATGGGGGGTCAGCTGTGAGTGGTGATGAAGTTTTTAATTAGTTAACAAGATCAAAACAAAAGTTTCCTGAAGATTAAGGAAGAGCAGAGACATTTCAGAAGAGTGAAGAGAGGGTTGAGAAGTTTTAGCAGTTGCTGAGCAAAAAAAGTTTCAGTAGAAGAATGCTTTCTGATTTTATGCTTAAGTCTCTATTTTTAATTCTGCTTCTTGTTTTGTCAGTGATGTTGAATAAGATAGTTAATTTCTTCAGGTGTTTGTTCCCCAGCTGTATTTTGGGACATGAATACTCTCCTGTACACTAGAGAGATGTAAAAAACAATGCTTTAAAGTTTAAGTCACTTGCACACAAATACATGTCTATATGGTAAGAAAGCACAGCAGGAGACTTGGAGCTGCTTACTCTCCGAACTGTTCCCAGCATCGCTCTCACCTATTTTCTTTAATCCAGCCATACATCTCAGCCAGTCTGTCTGATATTTCCTCTGGATGCACCACCAGAAATGTTAACATAGCCACAACTAACTGTTCCTTTTCTCCCACTCTTCACTGATTCTCTGTCACTGACACCTCACTGTCCTCCCCAAGGACTGTAATTATGGTTCTGGTGTTGACTTCCCTGCTTTCCTTAATCCCTGTAGCTCTGCCATTGTTTATTACGTACTCAGGGGGTTTAAACCCAGACCCTGCCTTCTGAACTCTGTTTGCTTATTGTCTATTGATAAGTGTTTTCAGAGTTTTTAAAATTGCCAAAGTACATTTTTATTGTGCTATATAACTAATGATATAGTTCTTATTTACAAGCATTTGCATGACCTGTTAGTACAATAAACCAATTCTGAACAATCCTGTAAATTGCTGTTTGTGTTCATGGGCTGTGTGCTTAGGTTTTGAGGGATTTATTCTTTTTAAAGTTGGAGGGTTTTTTGTTGTTGTTTTGGGGGTTTTCTGTTTGTTTTTAAGAGATAGATAACAACTCTAGTGAAATTTTAGCATAAAGAACTTTAGTAGACAAACAGAATCAAAGGAGGACAAAGAAGAGTCTTTTACCAGTGTGTATTTCTCTTTGCTCAAGTTTTCTTCCAAACTTCAGATATATCATGTGAATGATTTATATAAGTTAAACACATCAGCACAGAACAAGTTTTTCCTACCTTTTCAGTTTTAGATCTGATTTAGCTGGCTTTTGCCAGTTTGTTAGTCCATAAAGTGTATTTGAAGGTAGTTTACTGTGATTTATTAAATTGTGTTAATATTGCACTATCCAAAAAGGAAAGGTTTATGCTATAGAGCGTATGTAAATAATCATCTGTTACCACAACTGCTCCCTAAATAACCCATTATGATTCCTCTTACAGGCCTACATGATTTAGAACACCCTGATGTATCTTTAGCAGATGAATGGTGAGCCTTAAACAAAGCATGAAATTGGTGTCTGTTACCCTTCTTGGTTTCCTATCATTTGTGCTTGCTGAGCCCAATTCCTTACGTTCAAAGACAAACAGTGATCATGCTTATACATATTAACGTCTTAATGCTTTAACAATGTGTTCACAGGTCCTATTGCAACACTGACTTACATCCTGAACACCGTCAGATGACTCAGTTAGAAGCAATTAAACGCTACCTCACAGGAAAAGAGCCATTGCTGCAATGCAAGTATTCTGTAGGCTTTACCCCAGCTAAAAAATGTTGTACTGAACCTTCTACAAAATGCAAAGCTACTTAGTTTAACCGGTGGTAAATTGGCTGATCTTAATTTGGAATCTCATTTGGGTTTGAGCTTTTTCCAGGATATCAATAAAGATATTGATGATACAAATTTCTGACTTTTATGGTAAAGAGTATGTCTGAACCAAACATGCAAGTTTCTGTTCAGATGGTGTAGCTGTACTGTGCAATATTACTGCTCCATCTGGTTTTATCAGTTAAACAGGATTGATCTGAATCAATCCTTGGATCACACCTCTAAAGATTATGCCAGATATTTCATAAGTATTTTAAGGAGAATGTGTATGCAATTAGCATTTCTGAACTGCGTAGCAGGAAAAAAAAATTCAGATGCATAAGTGCATATTTTAGATATTTTCAGAAATGTAGAGCTTTTGTGCCTGTTAGTAGACTTAATTGTTTTAACCTTGTGTCATTGTGCAAATGTGAGCATTCGGCAATATGTACATGGATGTGTTGCATAAAGTGGAGAATCACCTTTTGATATTTAATCTAAAGTTGTTAGTGCAATGAAATCATATATGAAAAACTGAATTGTGGTAAAATACATACATAGTAAATTACATAGTAATTACATTTACATGGTAAATGCTTAATAGTGCAAATAGTTTGAATGCATATCACAGATAAAATATAGTACAGTAAAAAAAATCATTGTTTTGTCATCTAAAAAAGTATTATCTCTATGCACATTTGTTTACTGATTTTAATGTATTGGAACAGGTGATAAAGAATTGATCCAGGAAGTTTTGTTTGATGCAGTCGTGAGTGCACCCATTGAAGCGTATTGGACCAGTCTAGCGTTAAACAAATCAGAGTAAGCAAACTGTGTGTCAGTCACGGGTGAATTTGTAGTATTTCTGTATGCCACGCCCTTTTATTCTATGACTTTCATGTAATCCCTACCCACAAACCCTACCAAATTTATTGTCTTGGATTTTTTAGTGACTCTTGATCTCCATAGAATTTCTACATTGTATGTTTTCCAAAACCTACATGAATTAAATTTTTAAAAAGCATTAAAAAAAAAGGAAATATACTTAGAATTTTCTTTCTCAAAAATGTGTACACTTGTAGTTTCTGTGACCAGTAATACCACTTTATCTGTTCACTGTCTGGAAACGTAATCTTTGGTTGTGTTCTGCTCTATTTCAGAAACTCTGACAAGGGGGTGGAAGTTGCCTTCCTTGGAACACGGACTGGACTATCTCGTATCAACCTGTTTGTGGGTCCAGAACAGCTTACTAATCAGTAAGTAACTAAGCTGTGCTTGGCAGCCATATGAGGGGAAAAAAACCCAAACAAACAAAGGTGGTAGTTTATTTTTAGGAAGCCCATCTAACTGTTTCTCCCAAGGTTTTATGCTGGTGCACTGAGATATGTAGAACAAGTTAAAAGATATTATAGAATTCCTTAGATTCTTTCTTCAACTAGAACATCTGGAACAATGACCTATTTTATACCTGTAGCCCATACATTTACTTTCCCCTCACTGCCCTGGAGTCAGTCTCACATCTTTATTCTTTAGAGCAGAGTTATGAATATGCTACATTTGTAGAGAGAATATTTTTTATTTATTTATTATTATTATTATCATCCCATCTAAACCCAAATCTCTGTAAACTTTTCCATGGATTTTGTGTTATTGTTCTGGAAAATTTTTGGTGTTGAAATAAACCAAGTGACAGAAGTGGACTAGGTGAAAGACTAATCAGGAGGTCTCATCATTCAGGAGTTTCCAATTTCACTTAGACATGATGCAATCTAGTGGAGGTAGAGGTTTCTTAAAGTGGAGAGCTGTAAAATAAGGTCCCATAATTAATGACTTCTTCAGGCAGCAGTTTGCCATTGTCAGGCAAATCTATATGCATTATACGTGCCAAAACCTGCACCTGATATTAATATAAACTAAGGTTATGGAATATAGAATTATACGGTGCTTATCTGGCCACAAAATGCTGTTGTTGTGTGAGTAGCCTGACAGGTGAGATCAATAGCACTGCAGATTGTTACTGTTAGACAGTGGACCAGAACAACAGACTGGAGACCATACTTGCTCTGGCTGACCCAAACTTTCTTCTGTAATGATTGAAGAATAGAGCATGTAGTTGTCCACTACCACCCCTTAATTATTATTTGAAAAGTACGCTGTGAAATTAGTTTCTGGTACCCTAGAAACTACTGCGTGCCATGCGACAAATAAGTATTTTCTTTCTCTCTTCTTTCTCAAGAGATTTCCTGACTGCTGAAGATAAGGAGAACATTTTTAATGCTGACCATTTTCCACTCTGGTACAGAAGAGCTGCTGAGCAAATACCTGGGAGCTTTGTCTATTCAATCCCGTTTAGTACAGGTCTATAATTTTGTCATTCTCCCCATGCTGAGTCATATAGGATGCTGAAAGGATTCCAAGTATGTCAGTACAGAGTGGGCTGTGTAGCTAATCTCCAGTGTTACTCTAAAATATGTATTGAAATGTGGAGCTAATTTACTGGTCCTTTGACCAGGTGCGTCTTTTACAGGACTCCAGGTGAAACCCCAAGATGGGGTGTAACAGTTTTAATAGTTGCACGGAACTTACAGCCTCATATTTTAAGCAAGACAATTCCAGCAAAACAAGTGTCCACATTAATGAGAAGCCCTACCTAATGAGAATTGTCACCTTTGTTGTCACTTTTAGCAGAGAAAGCAAAAATTGATTACTTATTTCACTGGTTTAAGATTGTTGGGATTCTGAGGAATTTTGAAATGGCAGTGCCTGTATGTTTTCTGCATACGTAGAACGTGATGTTTGCTGTCTTATTTTCTGAGCACTAAGTACATGTGGACTGTTACCTCAAAATGGGGGGAAAAAAGCTCAATTTCCTCATTACTGTTACTTCAGACTGGGGGAAAAAAGCTCAATTTCCTCATTTTGTAAGAAGTTACTACAATTTGATTTTTCTTTTCTTAATATACCCTGCAGAAACCGCAAACAAAAGCAATGTAGTGACAGCCAGTACTGCTATACAGCTTTTGGATGACAGAAAATCTCCAGTTGTTGCAGGTAAAATTGTTATAGCTTATTTGTTTTGTTCATTTTTTTAAACGCAGTTTGAGATCCTCACATTCACTTTTGTGCGAACAGGAAATTAACATAGGAATGTCATCTTTTAAGAAGAGGGGATGAGGGAGAGATCAGTTACACCTATAAATATAACTGAATGACTTAGTGTAGAGAACACGTAATATCTCCTCTCCCTAAGAACTTGATCCTTTACTAATGGACTATCCAAGCTCCCTGTGAGCTATGGATTTTGACTTAATGGTAATAACCATTATCAGTGCAGCATTTTTAGTAGACACAATTTTTAGACATTTTTAGTAGATATAATTCTGTATCATAGTAAGTCAGAATATATTATGTTAAGTGAAAGGAAGTGTTTAAAGGTTCCACCCAGTCTTCAGGAGTGAAAATCCTGTCCTATAGCAAATAATGCAAAGGGTTAATTTTGACTAAATTATTAGATATGTGATTTGATCAGAGTATATAAATTGAATAACAAAGCTCTACAGTCTGTCAGACGAGGATAACAGTAGTTAAAGACTAAAAGGTGAAGTTTGACAATGACAGATTAGAGCTAAAACATACAGATTTAAAAATAAGAGTAATTAATTTTGAAATTGTTGGATGTTCCTCACTCAAGTTCTGATGCTTTTCTGAAGAGCTTTCCCTCATTCCAAATGGTTAGTGACTTTGAAGAAGGAAAGAATTTAGAGAAATCTGATAGTTTATTATCCCAGAAATCAAAGCTGTCTTATCTCAGGGAAAATTAGGTACCTACCACACAAAGCAAGAACCATCCTATTCTTCTTATATTTAAAATACGATTTTAAATGCAGTAACATACAGTGAATACAATCCTAAAAGAGCAAGAATGTGCCAGATAATTGGAAAATCTCTAATATGTTTCCTCAAACACAGAATGTGTCCAGTAATAATAATAGATTTTATAACATAAAGGATTTTTAAAGGAAGACCCTTTCTGACACCAGTTTGTGTGAACACATTCTTCACAAATTAATGAACTGTACCAAAATATAACAGAAAATACTATTTATGACTTCATACTTCTGTTAAAGCATAAATCAGTGTTTATAAACTAATGTCAGTGCAGATATCTGCAAATTGCTGAAGATGTAATTAAGAGACCTCACTGTACAATGAAGAAGGTTGACATGTTATTTCTAGAAGGCTCCAGCATTTGGAGTTAGGAAAAAGCTCATTGTACAGTTTACCATCATCTGTAAAATATATAGGGTTGACAGGCATCCTAGAATTTATTCTTTCCTCACTAGCATGTGCAGTTCAGTGTTGACTTAAAGGAGGCATTGCATATAACCAACTGTAATACTGTGTCAACAAGCTTTGATTTTTTTTTTTTTGGTATCAATTGTGAAAGAGAGAGGCAGATGTTGCTTTGATTTCCCCAGTAATTCTGTATAATATTGAACATTCAAAATTACTTGGGTCCCATACTTTCGATCTAAAATAAAGACAGGGTCTTCAAAGATTTTAATACCAAGGCACATAAAAGATTTCCATGATACCTGTAAACGCATAATGCCATGAAAAATATGAAGTGTGTTTACATTCTGAAGCACATCAGTAGTTTTTAACTTTTATTTCTGTAAATTTTAGAAGCTGTGCACTAGAATTTTTTTTCTGTATGAAGTATTTTCTCTTTCTTCTTGTACAGTTGCATACTCACCTTTTATTTTGTATTGGTTTTTTGGGGCAGGAGGCTTCTCTGGTTCTGTACAAACCATTTTCCATGAAATTGTCACTCAGCCATTCAGACAAACGAATATGTGCATTATTCTTGACCTCTTTTAGTTGGAGACCCTAAATGCAACTTCTGAGTCCTACTTTTTTAATCAGAAAACTTTCAACAAAGTACCCAGCACCTAGTTTAATTTTGGAGTTTTATTATAAGGTTGACAATATTCTGTTTTAAGCAGAAATAATTCAGAGGCAGAAACTCGGGCAGTGGTAAGTGGGAAAAGTTTGAAGTTTTTATTAGTCGGAATTGTGAGACTAAAGTAGGACTACGGGTAACATTTTCAAATACCTACATTGAAGTTCAAATTTGGCCAAAATGTCTCATTTTGTGTGAAGTAAGTATTCTTCATCCCCATTTGGTCTGAGTGGATTACAAAAAGCAGCATGATGAGATAGACTTTTCATGTAAAATTGCTTTGTTCCCTAGAGGGATTTGACTGCAAATAAAGCTGTTCCAGAATGTTGTTTATTACAGATCACTACAAGAGTTTGAAACTGGCAGAGAGAAACTAGAACATGACTATAAAATGGAAACCTGAGTTAGACCTGCCCACAAATGGAGAAAATGAAACAAAACCAACTCTTACTACAAAATCTTCAGCGTCTTCTATTTTCTTTGTTTTTTTTTTTTTTTTTTTTTTTTTTGATTCTGCTTTTGGTAGAAAAACATCAGTTATATCAGACTTCATATGCAAATCTACACTAAGGATTATTGCAAGTAGGGAAGACTCAACTCTTTAATATAGGCAGAAAATCCTAAAATCAATGAGTCTCCAGACTTACTACAGGGAACTCAAGTGCTGCTGCTGCTGCTTCACCATCTGTGCCTACTAATACCAG
Source organism: Eurypyga helias (assembly GCF_000690775.1). Lineage (NCBI taxonomy): Eukaryota > Metazoa > Chordata > Aves > Eurypygiformes > Eurypygidae > Eurypyga > Eurypyga helias. The sequence goes on from NW_010256042.1 coordinate 23,876, forward strand.
TTCACTGTCAGAAAGCTTTTGTTTATTGGCAAAAATCATGTAATTTGTTTTTAAAATCCCTCCTGCCTCTTTCAATTCAGATTGTAAATTTTTTTACTTAATTAAAATTTCTATAGAAAGTGTGGAAGAAGGAGGTAAGTCTTTAGCAAGTGTAGTTGCATCATATTTCTTACTGTTTATTCAGAGTTCAAATTTTTGCATGAGAGAAAGGGGCAATAGTACTTAACGCAGATTTTTTTTTTTGGTCAGATTTAAACGCATTTATGCTCTAAATTGCTTTCTTTTTCTGTTCTCTATGATCATGTCTCCTACATCACGTTTACATTGAAATAAGTTTCTTCAAACTGTCCATATTACAGTGTGAAGGAGAATAAAAGATGGGGAAACCTAATTTTTTAATTCTTTTCAACATGATCTAAAAACTGTAGATTCGCCCTGTCCTTGAAATTCCATGAGGTTCATGGAAGGTCGGTGTTCCTTTTAGTGACCAAAGCAAAGCCAGTCAATGTAAGATATCTGAATTTAGGCAGTAATCTAGCTAGTAGAAAAGAGACAAATTAAGATTCAATTATCTCTTCTGTTGGTCATGTGAAAGACAGTACATTTCACACTAACAATTTATGGAATTCAGCACTGCATTGTGATTTTTGACATTGCATGATGAGTGAACTCATTTAACGGCCGTATTTGATTCTCTGCTTCCAAGTAATGAACGTAGGGGCATCTGGATAAGTGCAGCATAGAATCTGTGTATGTTATGTACATGTTTCTTTTCATATCCAATTTCTTTGGGAAAGGTGATGTTTTCATCATTATGACTTTGTTTAAAATAAATTTTTTAGGATACTGCTCAACTAGACAGTTCTGGGCAAGAGATGGGGACAGAAGAAAGCAAATGAGAGTCATCATGGAGTAAAACAGGATCTAAAAAATGAAAAATTGTTCTCTCTTGAGATTTTGAGAGAGTTGAGACAGTACATGAAGCTTCATGTATGTACTTTCCTCTAGATGCATTTTACCTCAAAAGCTACAGTACAGTATGGGACCTTAAAAGCCCTTTGTGTTGAAACATGCCACTGCTGTTCACAGAAAACATGAAAATTAGTCCCTTGGGATGTTCAATTAAAGATAACAGAAATGACATAATTTTTTAGTGCAAAAGATTATTAAAGAACACTGAAGAAATTGTCTAATGAAAATTGTCAAAATCTCTAAAGTTTTCTTCATGTAACAAGCAGAACCTGGCATTTCAAGCCTCATTGAAAAAGTCCATAGCAGTGCTTAGTGAGAAGCTCTGGACACCTAGCCAGAAGAATGAAGGATTAAATCATATACAGGCACATCTTTAGTCTCATAGTAATTTGAAATTTAGAGTTAAAAGGAGATGAGGAGAAATAATCCATTTTTGTTTAATACAAGACAGCTTAAAAATTCTGAAATTAAGTACAAATTTTCCTTAATTCTTTTCTGCCTGCTTTTGTGCAGACTATTCATATAGATGAACAGCTGAGGTTGGAATTGACCTCTTGAGATCATCTAGTCCAATCCCAGTGGACTAGTCCTGAGCAGTCTTGAGCTAGAGCAGGTTACCCAGAACTGTGTGCAGTCAGGTCTTAAATGTCTCCATAGATGGAGAGGCCACATCCTCTCTGGCAAACCTCTTCCAGGGTTTAGCCACCCTCAAAGTAAAAAAATACATAAATAAAAATAGTGTTTTCTCTTTTAACAACCAGGTCCATGTTGCAAAGAGATATGGTAGGTACATAGAAATGAAAAAATAAGAATATAGAAAGATGGTGTTACTCTGAAATCTAGTTTGAATGTCATTAGCATGTTCTTTCCATGATGGAAAGGATGCAGTAGAAAATGGTTTAAAATTGTTAGGTATAACTACATAAGGAAAAACAGGTGGTTTTTCCTTACTATTGCTACTTATTGATAAAAATGTAGAATTGCAAAGAATTTTGTTTCTATGTTACCAAAGTATGAGGAAAGAATATCTACAGAGGTTTATATGTGATTAGTTTTGTATTGGACTTCATATTTATCAAAGCTGAAATTAGGACATGGAAAACACTAAACTAGTCCTCCCTGCACACATGCATTTCTGAGGTCACTCAGTCAAAAGCAAGTAATATTTTAATTGGTTGATTTTAAAAAACATAAAAAGCTTTACCATTACAGTCTTGTAGTTTCTGAAAAGAAGCAAGCCCGGGTTGCTCCATGTCAGCCTAACTGGGATAGTAGTTTAATGGAAACTCAGTGTTGCTAAATCAGAGGGAAATGAAAGTACCCCACTAATCTGGAGATTTCTCTTACTCAGTCTAATTTGGAAAGAAAAGAAATCCATGTTGTTCTTACGTACAGACATCTTTCCAGTAATTTTCTATCAAAGAGAAGTGATTGCCTTGGTGTTGCCATAGCTCTGTGTATCTAGCCTGACTCATTCTTTTCTGCTGATGCCACATAAAAAGAACGATTGCACTAATTCCTGTTTGGACATAAGAGGAAAATTGGTGCAGAAGGAACCCTGGTTTTCTTACTCTTGCAAGCTTCTTGATTGGTGTTTTTGTTTTTCTTCTGTGTATTAAACATTCCTCATACAGATAGTTCAAGATCAGCCACTCAGAATCTTCTATGACAAAGGTTACCACAAAGTCTGTTACTTTTGTGAGGATAAATAGACACATAAGGGTCAGATTCTGCCATTCATGAACTTGCTGAATAGTAGTTATACTTTGTATGTAGACCTTTCGAGATAATAGATTTACTGTTAATTTCAGAATGATTAAGGATCGCCAATTTTTTCTTGCAGCCATTATTTTCTCCTGCCAAGCAGTAAAAGCTGAAAAGAAAATGGGAAATACTTTCTACCACCCATGATTCATGTCTTTATATGTTGTCTTGTCTTTACATGGGAATGTGAATCCTTATTAGGCAAACAAGGTATATTATGCTCTATACCAACAAACAAATTATTGCCAGTAAAGCCAGGATCTTTCTCTTTCTAGTAAGTAACATTTCAAAGCTTTTTATAACTAGCCCATATGCTAGTTCAGAGATTTTTTTTTTACAAGTGTCCTCATCTATCACCTTCATTGTTCTCCTTTATATATTTAAAAACAAACAAAAAAACCCCAATAAATTTAGTGATACCATGTTAAAAATTCCTATTCAATATACTGAAAGCCCTTAGGTACTTTGAAAGACACATTTTGAAAATTCAGGTTCTCCTTTTTGTTTCCTACTCATAAGCTAAGGAAACTTGGTAAAGATTTCATTTTATGATAAGTTGTTAAAATTTAGAAATTTGGAATACCCCACTTCAGGCCAGAGGAAGTGACCCTGATGATCACGCTGTTTAAGATATTTCAAACTGTGCCTAGAAAACAGGGAAGATCAAAAATCTCATATTACTTTTAAAATACAAATCTGTCTACTTGAGGCTGGTCATACTTCAGTTCTTTAATCTTCCTGTTTGAATCAGCCTCTACACAACAAAAATTTGAAAGGAAAATTTGTGAACAAGCAGTTTTCCAGTAACTGAGGATTCTAGTGATCTAGGCTCTAAATAAGGAAGATTCTTTTATAATTTCATGGAAGAAAATGTGCAGAATCTATCTGAAAATAAATGCCTTTACAAACTGGAAAGTTTGTTCTTTCCCTTTTTCTTCTTTGTTTATTTTTTTTCTTTTGTTTATGTTAATAATTGCATATATGTGACCTCAACACTCCATTCACGGTTTTTTGAGTGAACTTAAATGGAGTTTACACACACATCTCTCTTTGAACAAGATCCCAGAACACGCTTTGTAAAAGTTATTCTCAGTAATTTAATCAAAAGTAGTTTGAACCACTGATATTTCTGTGAGTGGCAGATGCTGTAAATTCTTCACAAATAGTTAATGCTGTTATTCTTACAATAGCACATAAAGTAAATACATCTGCTCTGTACTTCTTATGCTTTTTTTTTTTTTCTTACATGTATTGCTTTGGTATTACTGTATTATTAAAAACATTCAAGCAAATGTCACTGTCATAAACAGTCCTTAAAATTTATGATACCTTCTATAAAATTGTATTTTAGTATGAAGGCCTAAGGGAAAATGAATATGTCATTGTAATGACACACCAACCAAATTTTTAGAGCGTTCTAAAATAGATGTTTTCCTTTTCAGGCAAGACAGTGATTTACTTAATCTTTACTCCATGTTATAAGCCGCAGAAGATTATATTCAGCAGTAGCATTTAGTAAATCCCTCAAAATGCTTTTCATGCTTTGGTGGAAAACCACTATTTATGTTTTCCCAGAGTTTCTTGTTCATTTTGAATATTATCTTTGTATTCATAAATCTAATATTAGTATATATTTTCAGTTTCAGGAAAATTGAAATGTGTATTTGTACAGTCCAACATTAAACAACTCTCAGACTTAGGTTGGGAGCTGTGATTTAGGAAACATGGTTTGTAGGTAATGCGTGGAGAAAGGTAAGCTCCTCCACAGAATGCTTCAGAGCATCTGGTAAAATCCTGCCTCTGTCCATTGTCTGAGCGGGGAATCTGAAGTTAGATGGCATATTCACAAGTGTTCGCACATTTCTTGTCACTTGTTGTTCACAGTTCATTTTACCATTCAGAATTAGCGTGTGGAGTAGTAGAATAACAAGGCTTTTGAAGACAGATCTCTGCTAGTGTTGGCTTCAGAATGTAACCCTTATTTATCTAAGTCTTGGGCTTTCCTCACCACTTCTTCTCAGGAAATCTGGGTCTCTGATGGATGAATTGGAACAGTATCCCACCATGTATTGTACTAACATACCTAGTAAACTGTATTCTCCTCTTTGCTTCTACACTTCTGCTTTGCTTTTGGGATTTTTTTGTTTGGCTGATTGGGTTTTAGTACTATGTAATTTGGGCAGGAGGAAGATCCTTGTGATCTAATAGCAATCAGATTATAGGGTCATTTTGCTAAACAATTATGCTGCTTAGCGAAATACATCCTTGATTGCAGAACAAGGCAGCAGATAATCTGTCAGGTCCTTTTGAAAACTTCAAATAATGCGGCGAAGGTATGAAGCTGCAATTGTGTAGTGTATGAATACATTAATACCAGTTTAAGTACAGCGGATTAACTGATTTATTTTCCCCCTAGTAGACTATATTTCCAAATATTAACAATTGTTTTCTCACTATTTATTGTCTTGAAATGTGGATGGCAGCCTTATGCAAACACTTCAACATATATGTGCATAGCCCTAAAGCAGTGGGGCATCGCAGTCAGAGAGAGCAACGGCAGCTTTCACTGGACATAGTTATGAAGTATGTAGTCATTGGTTTGTTTGTTACGGCTTTCTGATTCCTACTGCTTCTCCCCTCTTCTGGCTTACTGCCGCATCCAGATGATTGATGTTGCTGCCGGTCTCGTGGGGAGCATGTAGTCACATTTCGGGTAATATAAACCCAGGAAGTACCAAAACTTTCTTATGATTATTACTACTATGCCACTTTCAGACAAGTTCAAAGTTATGAAAGTAGACATACTTTCTGGGTGCTTAACTAAAGCCTGGGTGCCTGTCTTCTGGCCAGCAAAGATAGGTGGTTATTAGTAGGCAAGAGTTGGGTTTTTTTTGTTAATATTTTTAATGATAGATAAGCTGTGTATAATGTCACAAAATGTTCTACTTTGATAGTCAAGAAGGGGGATCCTGGTTTTGTTTGCACATTGTATTAGTAGAGAATAATGAAGAGGAATTTTGATGGACTTTTTGCAAGCTCTGGATGGAAAGACACATAGGGCAAGCAAGCAGGTTTCAGTTCAAGCTCTGTTTCTTTCAATATAGGTACTAGGGACATTTCATATAGGGAACATTGGCATATGGTAGGTTTTAGTCTCTGTTATAAATTGAAATTTTGGACAGCATCTTTTTTCTGAAAACAAAGTAATATGTTGAGCTTCTATATGAATGAGAAGAACACATCAACAAGTGTACTTTCTCTGTCTTTGCAAACACCTTCCAGAGTAGTGTGTCCTGATAACTTGTTGACTTTGAGGGGAAGAGTGTTTTTCACAGAGATTAGAAAAAAATACTGTGCTCACTATAATACCTCTCATGAGACTGCTGGAAAAATGACAAAGCTTTCTCAGGAGCCTTTATCTGGAAAATAAATCTGTGCAGACAACTTATTTCAGCGGCAGATGTCCATTGCTAAGCTTTACAAATTAAGGGTAGTTCTGTGGGGAATCCTAGATCCAGTCTCCCACTTGTACGCAAAAACTGCTATGGATTTTTCTTTTTTTCAGTGTTTTTATAACTATTTTCTAGTAGTCAAACATTCTGTTTCCTGTAGTGAAAAACAAATAATTTTGCATTTATTAATTTAAGCAGTTGAATCAATACTTTCCTCTGTTGAATGTCTGCTGTTAACTTATCATAAATAACTGGAATTTGTGAAATGCAAACAAATTTGTAAATATATATATATAGTCTTATAAACCTTAATTGAAAAATTTATCTGGGATTTTTGTTTGGTTCTTTTAAAAATTTTTTTATCTTTCTTTAGCGAACAGCGTTAGAAAGTATAAATCAGATTTTGCATGGATTGGCTTGCTCTACTCCCACAGCAGAGTGAACAAATGGAAATATGAAGTACTTTCTGGCAGAACAGCATATCAATTTATGGCCTTATGTGTGCATGAAAATCCCCAAAGCATCTGAAATGTGCCTTGGACAGAATTTCCATAAATGTTGTTGTGCCCTTCATTGCTTCTTCCTCCCTTTTTTCCTCTTATTTTCTTATTTGTTTTATTTTCTTTAGTTTTTAACCATCTTACAGTTAGGAAAACCTGAGAGATTTTTGTTGATAGGTCTGTTTTTTTAAGACCAAGAAATATGTTCTGGATATTCCTGACTGGGAAATATCAAGTCAGGTTTTTTTCCTCTGCTTGAAGATATCAGAAGTGTGAACTTAGTTGTGATAGAAGCTGCACTGCTGTATCTGAGCCTATTAGAAACACTGTGTTTGAAATTTCTCTGGCGGTCAGAGGTTTATCAGGCTTAATCTTAGGATCTGCAGTTTAGTACAAGTGTGTTTATTTTTTATTTTGTGACTATAGAAAAACACTGATTTGGCATGGTTCTGAACTTGTTTTTTGGCCCATGGGCAAGAAGATCCTATCCTGTGTGCTACTGTCTTCCCTATCTGAAAAATTTGTTGTAAAATGTTATTGCAATAAGTGTATAAAAGAGTATAAAATGTAGATCTATCCACTCAAATGATTTAGCTCTGAAAATAGATTATTTATTAAGCTTTAGTGAATATTTAAAAGGAAGAAAAGCAAACTTGCTTTTGAGATACATCATCAAGAGGTCAGATTTAAACAACCTGAATTTAAATATTCTAAAAATTCTGTGCTGATGAGGTCTCAGCTGAAGTAATGTGCCCAGTCTAGGGTACCACATTTTAAACAAAATGTAGAAGAACTGAAAAGGTTCCTGGGAATCTATAGGGGGGGGAAGAGTTTAGAGTATGTGGCCTTACAGGAAAAATTTGAAACAGCTTGGTTTATTTAGTTCAGGGGACAAAAGAATCATGAGAGCCTCTTAATAATAAAGTACTTAGCAGTTAAAAAAAAAAAAAAAGACAGACAGTAATTGATTGTTTTCAGTGTCTGCTAGATTTAGATTAAGACTGAGATGCTTAATGTTCTCTGGACATGAAAGTAACTGCAGATGCAGGAATGAGCTTTAATATTTAGGTTGCAATTATTACTAAGTAGATAAGAGCAAGGGTTACATGACTCCTGCCATACAGCCCATTACTCAGTTGAGGTTATTATTGGAATAGCTACAGAACTTGATCTTGGAATCCATCTGTTGGAAGGAGAGTGGAGGTCTCTGAATGCCGTGACACAGCTTCCTTTTGCAGACTGTTACTCAGCCATTGTCCTCAAGTCTTCTGCCCAGTGGAATAAACTGACAAGATTTTCACTAAAGGTTTAGGATAGATGTTAAGAAATGCTCTTAGACTACAAGTGTAGTTGAGTTCTACATTAGATATCTAGACAGGTCTTTAGAAAACACAATAAATGTCAGTGACAAATAGTCTAGATGTATTTTATCTAGTCTTGGAAAAGGTAGATAAAGTTGCTGTTTTCTGTTGGTTGCCTTGAAATAATTTCTAAGAATTATTTAAATACTTCTGCACATTCAGAATATTCTTTCTGTTCTAAACTTAGATTACTCAGATGGTTTTGGCTCTGATTTCCTCTGATGGCAAAACTGCACTGCAGAATGTTAGGGTGGACCCTTGACTGAATTCAGCTGAATGTTCTCTCTGTGAGTGAGAATGTGTAAACACGCAACTATATTATCCTCCGTACTGAAGGGCAGCACTGTGATGGGAGCTGCATCTGCAGTCATGATCTTTGCAAAATGGAGCACTTGTGTGTGGATTTGGTAATAAGAAGCTTCAGAAATGTCTGTAGCAAGTATGTATACCAGCAGGATAACAGGTAGTGCCTCTTTCATATATGCTGTATGTGCTCATTTCATTCCTTTATCTGAAACAGTATAGCACTTCTTTCGAAAGCGTTTTCTCAGCTTTCTTCTTCCTACTAAGTAATTCTAAAATAATATGTGATAGTTAACAAGGTATCACCTATTTTCTAAGTTATCTAACAGATGTAATGTTTTGGAGGGTGGAAAAAAATGTATTTGGAATTTTTTAGCACATTACCAGTGACTGTGTATAGACTGGCTGGTTCTAAGATTAATTGTGAATTGCATTTCTGGATAAATCTTAAAATAGACATTTGTAGATGTTTTATGTTTTTCTTTTTAAAAAGCTGACTACTACTGACTGTAGCTGCACCATAACTCATAAGTTATCAAGAGCTAGTAATGGAGAACAGAATACTTTTCAAGTAGTTACATCAAGATTTCATTATCTCAGCCTTAAATAGTGGCTTCCAAATATACATACACAAAATATAAACAAACTTATATTCTTCCACATAAAGTCCTTATATATATTCCAAAGGATATATATGTTTACTTAAAAAAAAAAAAAGAAAAAAGAAAGCAGTAAATACTATTAAATCAATCTTATTTAGATCCAGGCTTTTTGACTGAAATGGGGGTTTTATTTTCAAGAAATCAAAGACAGAAGTAACTCAAGCCAAGGAACTATCAAATGGCTCTTTTTCCTCAGGAGTCCCATGCTGTCTGACCCGGGCCAAATGTTCTCTGTGGTATTTAGCAGTAATTGCAGCATAGGCACAGCCATAAACAGCAGCTGCCAGCATCATTAGACACACAATTCCACAGACAACTCCAGTTATTACTACAGTGGCAATTGCATGACGCAAGCTAACAGGCCTTGGCTTTGGTTTGGGTTCACAGTTTGACCGGCTGTTTTCCCCGTGGTCGTTGTGATGAGCATGCTTTGGAGAACTTCTGTGCTCAACGCTATGGTGATGAATGCTAGCCAGATGAATGTGAGCTGTTGTTAGAGGGCATGCCCCAAAGAGCTCATAGGGAACTTTGAGGAGGTCCTTTCCCTTCCGAATGCCTGGCGTTGAGCAGATAATGCCATCACTTATTCCTCCTGAAAAAAAAAAAAACCAAACCAAGAAAACAAATACAGATTTATGATCTTAAGATTTGGTGGCTTTGGAATTATCTAAATGTAAAATTAACAGAAACCTGAAGTTAATTTATCATCAGTTTTGGCTTTATACTTTTAAAGATTGATAACCATATCCTTAAGATCTCTTTCTATTTAGATCGGTGGTGAGATTATTACACTTTAACACTCATATGAGGGAGTATTTGCAAGAAGCAATTCATCAGGAATTGTTATCTATGATTTTATGGGAGCAAAAGTAAAAAACAAGTGGTGTATAAAAGTAAGAACTATGTAATAGATAAAAACAAAGAGGTATTGTTAACAGCAAATTCATTCCATTCAAATTCATACCATTACTTCTTTTTATAAGGAGAAATGGAAGCAATATATTTAGTAAAGATTTCCCACTTGGTTGAAATATTCCATGAAACAGTCGTTGTTCTGATATCACATGCTAACTGTAATGAAGCAAAGAGAAAATTCAGTAAGTTGTATGTATACATAAGCAATTTTTTGAAGCAAGGCTCATGGTAAGAAAATATACAGAGATCTGAAGGAGTTAAGATTAATCAATTACCCTGCTCAAATGGTAAATTTCATGATTGCTTAGAGCCAGCTTCTGCTCCCTCCCAAAGGATGTTTTTAGTATAACAGGAAGTGAAGTAGGAAGCCTCAGTCCTGGTAAATCATGCCATTGTTCCTCACCATGTAAGAACACACACAGAGCCTAGCCTTCAGGTTTCTAATTAGTCCATATACCACACGCAGCTTTAGGGGTGTAGTGTGTCAAGGAGTCAACAAGGCCCAAAACAATGTTTACATATTTTAAAAAATTAACTAATCAAATCAGCTGAATTTTATTCCTCTTCTTCATCCAAAATAATACAACTTTCAACTAAAGCCAGACACAGAAATGTTCATCCTGAGAAGAATTTGTCTGAGAAAGTAGTGAATACAGATGGACACAAGCCGACATCTGGAGACTGCTCCACAAATATTAATGGTATTCCAAGATATATATGAGCATAGCAGCTTGTCTCTTGGTGTTTAATAGCCAAACCCAAAGCATGGTTCCAGACGGTTCCAATGTGTTAGTTTGAATGTGGATATAGATAAAACTCCAAATCCTGCCACTGTGATTCTTCTATGGCTTTAAGTAACTAAACGTGTGTACTTGGAATAGAAGACTGGTGTTCTACCTGAACTGAAGTTCTCTATAACTGTTTATGAGTATGCATCAGATGTCAATTGCCTGAGCTGTACTCAGCTAAAAATACTGAAATATTTTAGAGTTATACCGGACAAAACAGTCAGTACTTTTAAATTCAGACAATGTTCTATCTCTAGCAATATTTTTTTAGGACTTGCAAGAAATACCTGTAGAGCAACAGTACTATTTTATCATAAGTGTAGAATATAAGTTATAAAATTATTAGAAAGATTGATGTGCAAGGTAGCTAATTTTTCTTCACGTGATTCACACAAGTAATTTTATGGAAATATAAACACAGAAGAGAATGTAGTATTTGGGCTTCCTTTAAAATTTGCTGCTAAAATGAATTTGCAAGTTCCATATCACTTCATTTAAGTAATCTGTGTAATGTTTGGAAAGATGGAAGAGCACCACTGAATTTCTAAACAATGTTGGTTTTTGAAATAAATTACAATACTTATGCTGCTGGCAGAGTAATTAAGATAATTTGGTATGTTTATCTTGGATCATTACATTGTTCTGCACAGAGAAGTCAGAACCCCTGCTGAAATTCGTTGTAGGGAATGGTTCAAACATAATATAAATAAAGCCCTGGAATAATGTAATATTTTACCAATCCAAAATATTAAGATTTTAACCCTGGGAGGAGTGTAGCCTTTTCTGTTTTGTAAAAGGTTGCTGTTGGCAGTGGCTTTACCTCACCCACAGACTATTCTTACATTAATTGTGTCCCTGAATGGCCAGTATGGTTTTCCAGCTGGCCTTTAGAGTTCAGATGCCTGAAAAAGGCAGCCCGTTCAGTCCCCGGCAACATGGACCATATCTGCATCCAGTGTGCTGCAACATGCCCCATTCCACTTCCATAAACAGATGGGTAATCAGTAGTTTGATCACATACAAGCATCAAAGCCTGATTTAGAGAAGATCAAGTTGCCCTGCTGTTCTGGATTCTCAGGGTCTGAGTATATCTTCTGGGATAAAGAAATTAATTTCTTTTAATACTTAATTACTTTAGAATTAAATCATGTTCTCTTCTCTAGAGCATAACTCATTGAATATACTTAAAAGCAGGTGTGACAAAAATATGAGTCTACTTTTATTTACGAAATTCCCTTTTCCTCATGTGATGGCATTATACGTTTCTGTCAGGAAATTATCATTGTATTTAGTACCTCTTCTGGTTAAAAACAAATTAGGAAACAATATTAGTCAAGGGTAAACTTGTGCAACGTGTAACATACATTTTTAGGTAAAGTATTCTTAAAATATTTGAGTGATAATTTATAGAGGAAATAGAATCCTGGGCTCTCTGAAGTTAAATTGGTATTGATATCTGTCTTGATGTTTACCCTCATGCATCAGGTAAAGAGCTTTTAAACAGGAAGTGGGTTTCTAGCAAAAATATGTTGGTAGAATTAAAGCAAGTGTATGTGCACAAGTATACTTGTTATATACGTGGATATATATGCATACACACACTACACACATATTTCCAGAATGCATCTGTACATACTGTATGATTGTGTGTGTATACTTTCTCTCTTTGCACTAATATAAAGTTCCTCTATGACTGTAAGTTTGCCACCTGTATTTATGAAAGCACCTATATTCTGACCTATGCATAAGAATAGAATGCATTGTATTCTATTAGTAGAATAGTTCATTTGAGGGGATGTTCTAAGGTGTAGAGTAAATTGTTAAGCTGCCGTAGTGAAGATCAGTTAGGTGCTGGTTAAGTGTCCTCATATACATCGTATGTCATGAGAAGAATTTCTTACCTCTGTATAAAAAGCTCTCCAGCCACAGTTTCAGGCCAAAGACATTGCAATTACATTGCCAGGGATTATCTTTGAAAAGAACCACTTTCAGGTTTGGAAGTGACTCCAGCAGAACTCTGTCCATTTTCTGAAGTTTGTTATGCTTCACAGACAGCAATGTTATATTCCCTGTGCTGTTTCCAAAAGTCTCAGGCAAACGTATAATGCTGTTGGATGACAAGTCCAGTTCTTTTAGGTGTGGGAGGAAACTGAAAGTCTTGTTTTCTATATAATGAATCAAATTTCTGGTTAGGTTTAGAACCTGTAAATACCGCAATTTTTGGAAAGCACCTGGTGCCAAACTTGAGAGAGAATTATTAGACAAGTCTAAGATTTTGAGCAACGGTGTTCCAGTGAATGCATTTTGGTTGATTCTCCAAATACGGTTATTCTGCAACTGTAGTATCTGAATTTCAGGAGGTAAACGGGAAGGAATTTCAGTAAATCCTCTATTCTTGCAGTCTGCAGTCTTTGAGGCTGTATGGCATAGACATTTATCGGGACATCCATAAGCTGCACGTATTAACAAGGTGACGCTCAAACCCAAAAGCCAGTTACCTGTATCGTAAGTGAAAGAAGAATTAAAATTAGTTTAAAATATTTGGGGTTTGGCAATATACAGGTCATGAACATAGACAAATGATACACAGCTCCATAATAAACATTAATATAGAAAGAATAAAGAGGGTTCATTTCTTTTACAATACATTAGCAATTACAAATAGTATTGAGGTACGTTTACAGTGCAGAATGAAGTTAGTGCTTCCATGGTCTTCAAATGAAGTACTTCCCATGGCTTTATCTTAAGTACAAATGGTTTTCAGGAGGATTTTCCATCAGCAGAGAAGTGATGTTTGAAGGAAAGGTAACAGTTTCTAAAATTATTAAATTGGAATATTTCTCTTTCTGTGGTTGTAATATTTTTCAGACATCTTATGTCAGAAGGATTGCAAGTAGAACTTTCATTTTTCTGTGGCTTTAAAAGAATTAAGTTAATGTGCTGTCAAAAGAAAAATAAGCTTCAAAGACATTGCTATAAAGAGTTAACTACATTTTGAGAAGTCCAGATTCTGTAAGTTTGTTCTTTAAAATATCGATGTTTACACTGCTTTAATTCCCTTATCTGAATGGCAGCTGTACTTCCGATAGATACAAGTTTCTACACAATCAGCAAATATTTGTCAAGAACCTGTTAAGAAAATAAATGAGTTGACAGGAGTACTTAGTTATATTTAGTATTTATAATTATAATGTTCTCCATGATGTTCAGGTCAGTTTTATCTGAAAAAAATAACAGTTTTTACCTTTCATACTAGGAAAACAAGGTGCCACTTAAATCTATGTTTAATGAAATTATAGAAAAATTATCAGATGATGTTGAGTAATTAGATTTTATTTGACTAAAGAAATTAAAAATGAGAAATCATTTTGTCACATTGTTTTCGAGATGCCTCAAGTTTTACTATTTCAAAATAAAAAGCATTTCAGTTACTACCTGAAACCCTTGGACATTAAAGAATATACTGATTATTGACTTACAGGGATCAAACATTAAATAGTAACAGGGAATACCATATTAAAGGAGTGAGAGTGTATGATTATAACATTGAATATGACAAATGTCTAAGCGATAGTTTCATTTTGAGACTACAGCTTAAGTCACAAACTACTCAATTTCAGTCAAAGATGAAAATATATTTGTATTCAAATTATACATAAACTTCTGCAATACTGAATTCTACATTGTAGAATTGACTTAAAAGAATTCAGCATTCTTTAAAGCAAGGTAATCAATACTTTCATTTCATTACATTGTTCTGCAACAGTTGGCTTCAGAAACTGAGACATAACTTCCAACGTAAAGTTAAAATAAACACTGGCAAGAAAATTCTTAGAGGACAGAAAAAATCATTATTAATCAGAAAGCTTCAATATCTCACCTTTCATTCTGATTTGCTTGTTTTTCACCTTGCAGAAGATTCAGTTCAGTTTTCTGATGCAGAACTGTAACAGGCACGTCGTTCTGATTCCCACTTCAAATCTGTAATGTTCTCATCCAGTTTCCTCTGTGTTGTTTTTGTTTGAGTGTTTGGTTTTTTTCTGATGGTATCTGGGGCTTGTGTATAAGTGCAACGATATGTGTTATTCTATCAGCCTTTGTTTTTTTTTCTTTATCACAATCTCCATACTCCACCTCTACCCCCAACCATTTATGACTCTGAGGCTTACCCTGCCTCTTAATCAGTCAACAGGCCATGCAAAGAGTGTCTGTCAACTCTAACTGGACAGCTGTAACATACAAATAATGACCTGATAGCCTTGCTTTTTCAATTTATTTAATCTGCTTCAAATGCAAGGCACAGAAATAAAGCTGCCTTTTTAAATCCAGTATGGTTTCTGAGTTCTGATGGATTATTAGCTATGCTGTGTGAATTTTTGCAAGATCAGATGACTCTGAACATGCATTCTGATTATCGTCGTCTGTGATTGGAGGCAGTGGAGTGTATAATATCACTACGAATAGGCCTGTGGGTTGATGACATGGTTTTGGCAGTCCACTTGTTTGCTCTTCTAAGCTTATTCATCTGACATCCGTTAGCTGTGCTGACAGAATTTTCTTGCATGGGAACTCAGGACTGATGGCTCCTTCCATAAAAATTGCATACATACTGGTATGGTCACCAAGAATACTGAACAACTTTATTTCAAAGATACTGGAAAGAAATGGCAGGTGATACTAAAATTGTACTTCATGTGTTTGTATGGTGCCTTGACTTGTCTTTTTGTTGTTTCTTCAGTATAACCCATTTGTACTGTACCACCTACAAGAATAAAAATATTAATGACTTGTGACTATGAAGGAAGTCAAAGGTGTTTAAAGAATGAGAGATCTGGTCTATAGTAGAGTCTTTCAAGGCCATCTGATCACTCCATATGTTAGCTGTACTATGGGTAGGGAAGTTGTGCAATCAAAAGATTTCAGACCTATTCTTATATATTTAAAATAGCTTTCTTGGGTAAAAGCTTTCAAATTTTGCTTTTAGGTGCTTTTGAAAAGATCACACACAGCTCACTTTCTTGGGCAAAATTGATATGCTACAGACAATGCTATGGAAGGAATCACAGAAAAGTGAGATCATCAGGTCCAAACTGCTGTTGAAAGCAGGGTATTATACCAGAGGTTATCCATGGTCCTGTCAAGCTGAGACTTGGATGTTTCCAGCAAGTGAGATGCTCTCTCTGCTCTAGAAAACCTACTCCAATGTGTAACTGTTCTCAGTATTAATAATTTTGTCTTGCATCCAGACATTTTTTTCTTGAAACAACTGGTGTCCATCCACTGTTGGCCTGTCACCATGCATCCTTGTCATGAAAGTAACCCCATCCCCCTATAGCTACCTTTTGGTTACTGAAAGTCTGTGTTTAGATCTCTGCCACCCTCACCCACAGGAGAAAGCTGTAACTGTTATTATTGTATGCTTTGCTGAATTGTTTCTGATGCTATTTTTTTCCTACAAAAAGGAACAGTAAATACCACTGAGCAGTGAAAAAGAATGTAGAACTGACACTCTGTAAAGCAAACATGACTGCCCATCTTGAGGATACAAGGATTATGGCTACAAATGGCAGACTGTACTGTCCTTGACCATCTTGATGAATGACACATCATCCTGATAGAGGATGAAAGTCTGCAAGTTAATGCAGGGGAATAGTGTAGATGTAGATTACCTGGTGCCATATTCGTACTCCAACTTTTCAAAGAGAGAGGGAGATAAGCTTAAAGATCATCTGTAATGTGCTTTAAATTGAATTTCAGGTTAAAGAAAAAAACTTCTCTAACCTTTGTTGTGCAGTACATTTATTTGCTATTTCCTTTCCCAACCCATATATGTGTATAAGACACACCTGTCTTAAATAGTACTACTGAATCAATTTAATGAAGACAGAACTAAGTGTAAAAAGTGCTATTATAAAATATCATCATCCTTAGAATTTGTAGCCTTTCTAGCTGCAGATACTCTGCTGTGCTCTTTCAAAGACCAAATTTAAGTAAAATATTTGTTGCTTGAGATGACATCTCTCTCCTTGCAATAACTCATCCCTTGTATCAATGATATAACTTTCATGGCTTTTTATTATGTTGCAGGAGGTACTAGCTACTATGTTATTGTTTTCTTATATAATACCTTTTCACACTTTTAAATTCTCTTTGGTATCTAAAATTTTATTTTGGCGTATTAATTCAAAGGGTTTCTTTTTTAAGTTGTTTTTTCCTTCTTAACTAATGTTTGTTGACCAGGTTGGTTTACAAGCTCCCACAGCAGTTTGTGTCATCTAATAGATGGCTTAAAGAATGCCTCTTATTTTAGGCGAGACTTTGCTACTGGAATTGTGTTATTTTTAGCATGCGCCATATTAAAGAGATGTTTGTAGGACAGGGTCACTCAAAGTTAAGCACTGTGGGAGGTTCAGTTCCAACAATAATGCAGAGGTTGTTTTATGTACTCTGAATTGGGGCATAAGAAGTTATTACTTTTTTAAAAAAATCTTCTTGCAGAGTTCAGATTTGGAAACATATGATTAAATCTGTAGGTTTGCTTTCCATGTAGATGTGGCTATTTTTGCCTTATATTGAGAACTCTGAATGCACATGTTTTGTAAACAGAACTTTCCCCAACCTATAATCCATGCCGTATTCCCATTTATTAGAAATAATACTTTGGTTATGACAGAGGAGTCTGATGTGGTGAAAATTATAGTTGTGACACAGGTAGAGATTTGCCAGAAACAGAGTAACCATGAAATCTACTCTACTTCTGGCCTTTTGAACAACCAGCAGGATTTTTTTCACTTGTCTGATGTGGTGCGGCAACTTTGTTATTGTGACTGCTTAAATTAGCTTGTGCCGTTGTTGTAACAAGATATGTTTCCCATTGCAAATAGCAAGACAGCCCAATGAACTAATATCCTATCCCTGTTGGCTGGTGGGGGCAGTTCAGTGTTTGCCTTGCCAGCAAACACTTTGTTGCAGCAGTTCCTGCTATCTACTTTAAAATGAGTAGTAAGAACCATCTCTTCTATGGAAGAACACGATGTTAATTGAACTCTAGCAGAATTTCAAATATTTTAAAGCTACAGCATTCAGATTCCCACTGTACTATATATTGAGTTATATAGAAAAATGTTCTGAAGACCATGGCAGACAATTCCTGTACATTGTCTTTTATTAGATTTATCTTCCTTATGCTTTTGAGTGAGAGAGTATTAAAACTGTGACACTTACAGGAAAATGGCATGTGCTTTCTCCTTACTAACATGTCTCCAGATTGGTAAAACAGCTAAACTCTTGCTGAAGACCCTATATGCAACTCTAGTAAATGTAAACTTTCCATTTTGGTTCAGGACAAAAAATAATTAATATTTGTTAATGAAACATCCCATACCTCTATTGTTAAAAGTTTCTCCCTTTAACTGGCACTTAAAAAGTACACCATTGCATCATGGAGAAAGATCTTATCCATTCCCAGGTATGAGTCAGAATGCTGTGCAAAGATGACAGGGCAGAAGAAACCCATGAGTCCCTCATGCTTTTCTTTCTACAAAGGCAGTCCTTGTACTCTAAGAGCTCAGGACCCTGTCAGTTTTTGTCTGGCATGGTACCAGGTTTTCAGAAGTTGACAAAATTAGAGGAAGGCCTGGGATCCTACATCTGCCTACCTTTCACAAGAGAAGTATAAGCTGATGGATCAAACCAAATTTGGCCTGAGGAAGATTTATACCTTAAAAAGATGGTCATGTTTTCCAGAAGAGGTGGGTGTGTGCATTTCTTTAGACATCACTTTGGTAGGTTAAGGGAAGAGTAATACCAGATAGAATTTAAAAACATTGAATCTTGGTTATCACACAACATAAGGAGACACCATGAGGTCTAAAAAGTTGTTCATGTCTGTCCTTGGCAGTTGTTATGAATTGTTTGGTGGTCCCCCTTTAAAGTGAGAATCAGTATTTTATAAATCTAGAAACGAGGAAACAGGCAGGCAGTTGTGAGTTGGTATCTGGGATCACTGAATTTCAGGGGAAGAGCCCAGTTTTCTTCTTTTCAGTGGCTTGTTTTGCCTTACTTAGATACATCTGGTACTTGTTTATACAATGCGTAATTAATCTATGAAATACATTGTTGGAAGTTATCCTTGGGCCAAAATATTAGTAGGATTCATATATAATCTGGAGCCATAGTTACCTCAAGGGGCAAAAAATCATTTAGAAGGGATATAAACTTTCACTCCTAAGGGTTTTAATCAACCACTAATGACATAAGTTATGGAGAAAAACCTTTCCCTATGGGCAGGGTTTTTTTTCCATAATTATTATTTATGGGAATTTTTACACCTTCCTCTGACACCTCTAGAAGAGGCCAGTGTATGAGGTGTAATAGGTGGACTAGATGAACTGGGACATACTGCATTTCATGTGGAAATTTCCAGTGGGGGAAGGGATAGCTGGGCAGACTTAGCCTGCTAGCTGCAGTGAGCTACAATCTGGTGAGGTGTGTGCTGCTGTGCCAGGTGGTATCATTTAGGGTGACTACGTGAGCATCTTCTCAGTTTAGGTCAGAACTCTATTTGTCCCCAGACCACTCTTCTGGTTTAGGCTGGAAAATTCTTTTAACAGTCACATCTAGGTCACTGCTGGTAATCTCTAGAGAGCTGTCCGGGTTAGTTCTTTGCAGTTTCTTCTTTTTTTTTTTTTCTCCACTAGAGTTATGCAAGACTTTCAATACATTAGGTAGATCAGTCAGCAATGTGTTGTGATGTTATAACTCTAATATATGTAGTTAGGAGTTGGTTTGGCTTGTACTCCTTTTCCCATAACTAAATGAACAGAAATATATGAAGGTGGGAAGGGGTTACTTGGAAAATGCTCAAGCCCTAGCCTTACAGTATGCTTTGGTAGGTAGGAAAGCTATTATAAGGGATGAAAGGCCTTCAGATTGAGGAGAAGTGCAGGGAATAGAGATGCTGAGCTTCTTCACCTTAACTGCAAGTTAGATGAATTTGCAGCAAGGGGCATCTTATGTGTCAGCATAATATTTGTTCCATCACAAAGAGAGCAGTGAGGGCAGGGGAGTGCAGATTCAATTTTCAAACATTTCCTGACTGATGACAACCACCTGTTACACATGCTGAACATCCTTAGATAATATGTAATTTCAGTATGATTACAGCTAAATAATTAATAAGTATTATTGTAAATAGAAATTATGATGTCATAAAGATAACAGAAATGAAAGGAATTAAAACAGGATCTAGAAAAATACATGTAAAAATAAGAGCAGGTGTACATTTTGTTTTATCTATACATTTTAAATATTTTATGTCCACTCTTAAAAATGTTAGAATTGAGATCGCTCTAGGGAGCTTATTTATCTACACCAAATACAAAATTATTTTCTAAGTTTTTACTTAGTGTTCCTGTTTTCTTATTTTACTTTTTAATAAAAATTTCTATTCATGGTCATAGCTCACCCTGGACTCAAACTTAAGAACAAAATATAAATTTCCTGTGCATTTTGAATGATTGGTTTACTAGGCCAGTTCTTGTAAGAATTGGAAGGAATTTTCTTGAACAAATTCCTGTATAAGGGTTTTGAAATGAAAGATTGTAAATGAAAGGTTGTAAAATGCGGTTGATTTTCTTAAACTGCTGCTCACCAATTGTGCTACAAAACAGAACACGTACTTCATTAATTTCTTTTGCGCTTTTAAAGGCAAATCATGAAGTGCAACTGTATGTTGGGAACTTCTGTATTTACAGGCTCAAAAGGACTCTCTTTCTCTTTATCCTAGTAGTCACGTGAATATGAGAACTTGCAGGAGCAGGGAGGACATTTGGTACAGTAAAAAGTCAGATAATTAAAAGAAAAGCTTGAAGCTTGTAACTCCTTAAAGAATCGCTGTTCCATCTGCCAACCACATTATAACGTGCACGATAGCAGACTATACCCCTCTTCAATACTGCTACGTAGCAGTGTTAACTAGCAGACCCCTGAATATGACAGAGGAATGGAACCTCTAAAATCAGTGTTCATTGTTTATGGGACCATTTGACAAGTGGAATAAGGCTATTGTAAACTTTTTCCATATTACTCCAATGAATAAGAATGAGCCTGATACCTATACTTGCTGCTGATGATGTTTATTTCAACAGCAGGTAAGTTTTACAAGGCAGCACATAGTTTGCTGCTTTTCTTGTCTCTGTTCTCTCTGGATTTCTCTGTCATCCCTACTGCTTTAACTGCTACAGCAACAGGCACCAAAAGCCCTCTATACAACATCGTAGAGATCACATAGTATGCTGTTATCTCCCACACCTCCCCTCCACCCCCATTTTTAAAGTATAAGCAGGTTTTAAGCACCAATTGTGTTTTTAAAATACCTTTTCTTACACAGAATATTTTAAATTACATGACAAGGCAAGTCAGATGCATAGGTAAGACTTATCCCTCAAGTTTAGCTAGTTGTGCTGTTTTCAGATATGATAAATCCTTGGAAAACATAGCTGGTATAAAGGATAGTTATGTTTCTGTTCAAAATTTCTAAAATAGGCCACTGAGAGTTCTTTAAAAAAAAAAAATCAAACAAACTCTTTCAGAGGGCATTCTATTAATGAGAATTACAATACTGGAAATCTGGTATAGATTACGAATGAACAGTAACAGTGTATCCAAATGGTACTGGTTGGATAATTAAATTCCTTTAATAGGTACTGAAATTTAAACCCCTTGATCCCTCTGACGTAAGCATAACTCTTAAAAGTCATGGAACTTGATTCTCAAAGTATAATGTGGGAGAGAAATATTGAGAAAGATGATTAAGGATTTCAGATACCCTGGGAGGAAATTTATGCAGGAGTAAAACAATAGGCATGTAAAAATTTTTTTTTAAAAAAACAACAAACAAACAAAACCAATCCTGTAGCTATATATAAAAAGAAGCTTTAACAAAACCCTGTTTATATAGGTGTGCAGTTTATAACAGCAGTAATGAAGCAACTGGGATAACCTAATAGCGAATAAAGGACACTGAAGATTGAAATCTTTAAGTAACATCATGTTTTTTGTATTCTTACACTCTTTTTATTGTTCATTATTATCTTGTCTGTTTTCACTGTATGGTCTGCTGCATGTCTGTTTTGGTTTCCTATTTTCATGCTTAGACACAGAAAAGGTCCTCATTCTATGGTTTCTTTTATCATTAAGAAAATACGTTTTTTCCAGTATTGATTACAATTTAGAAAGTATCTACAATGAATAATATTTGTCTTTTCTTAACATTGTAAAAAGGAAAATTGTTTATTGAGCTTTAGTACCACTTTTAGGAGGATCATACCAAATGGCTGACATGCTGTCTGCTAAGTAAGAAGGAAAATGTTTTAGTAAGTTTAGCATAAATTATGATATCCTGACGGTCACAATAGCTTGCTATGCCTAGTTTTTTTGTACTGACCAAAGTTATCTGCAAGCTTTTAACTATGGTTTCTGTTTTACTGTCCCCTAAGATGCTGAAGGATGAATTTTCTAGGTTGAGCACATACATTAGTTGAGAGGATAACAATTGTAGAACAACATTTGGAATGCCTGTGGGCAAATACAAAGAAAAAATACTGCATAAAAGTCGATTACTAGCCCTGAAGTTCAGGCAACATATAGATGTTAATCCCATCTTTTTGTCTTCACTGTTTATGTGTGAATTCTACTTCCTCTCCACTGAGTGATGCTGAATTATACAGGTAATACATATTATCATTTAATAAAATCCGGTTTTTTATCCAAAGGCACTTTATTTTACTACAATTTCATTTGAGGTATATTCTCAAAAGTTCCTAACCTAGCTGAGCTTCCTCTGTCCATATAGCTATAGTTGTCTTGGTCAAAAAGGGTGCATTTTCATCTTCCTTATTTGCTTTCATTCCCTTCTGCAGTATGTTATTTTGGAACATAATGGTAGGGCTGACCCTGGTTACTCATGTTTTGGCTAAGCCTTTATATCCTTCTCCCTTTTCAAAATGACAGTACATTTCTCAGTGTCCATCCATTTTTTCTCTATCTCTCTGTTTCTGCAGAGTTAGACTAGATGAGTTCACAGAATAGTACTACTGGCTTCTCTGTTTCTTTAAGTACTCTTTGAGAGAAGTAGGCTAACTGCTTTTAGAAGTTGAAGTTATGCATCCTGTGCCTAGTTTAGTGAACTAATAATTTCCTTGCCTCTTTTTTTTAGTGTCAGTAAGATCTTAAATACGTTTTTGTTAGTTACTGCTACAAACTTCCTTTCTATAAATCCTGTAGAAAGAGGAAAGAGCAGAGAGGTCTCTTCATCATTTGTAGCTTATGATGATTTGGAGATGTCATATTACAAACCTGGGCACTTAAGTGAACACTTGTATTTTGTGCAACTGAAAGAAGCTGTTTCCATGGAAACTAGACACTTTTTCTACTCTATTATGTGCCATCAGCTGCTCATATTTTACATGTTGTTGCCTTCTTAGCTTTGGAGTTAAGGGCTACCTATTCTAAAAGAACAGTTCTGCAGACTTCCTTAAATTGAAAATGTGAAAACAGTTTTGGGAAAGAAGTAGTTACTTCATTTGCATCATGGTACAGTGCAGATTTACACTACAAGAGTCAAAAAATATTTATCTCCAGTCCTCTTCATTGTAGTGTCACAGTACTTTTGCTAAGACATGTCTTGCATCTTTAAATATTCCTAATGAAGACTTTAGGTCTGGTTCTTCTCCTAAAATCTTAGGGAAATCTTTCACTGAACTCAGCAGAGATAAGATGAAGTGTGATTTGCACCCTTTCATCAACATATCATTTCAACTAGAAGTGAGAGTATGGTATGACCTTTCTCTTTTTCTGAGTAAGAATAGTAAGAAATGATGAAAAAATTTGTTCACTAAAAGATTCAAAACTTTTTGGATCGATGACGGCACTTGTAAGACCTAGATTTCTAGAGTTCTTGTGAGACTAAACATGGAAAAAAAATCACTTCTGAAAGAATAGCTGTTTGATTTTTATTGCTAGTGGGCAAAAACAAGTCTTTTAATCAATATGCTGCTTCTCCACTGAAGGTAAGAGACTAGAAAAAGCGCAAGTAGGCAGTATTAGCCGTTAGAAGAAGGAAAACATTTATGAATGGACTTCCTGTTATTTCTACCAGTGTTGTGAGCAAGGGTGTAAAATCTGTAAATTGGAACTTAAAGTCATAATGTTCTGGAAAAAATTATTTGTTGTAGTCTCTTTTTTCAGACTTTTAGGATTCAGACTTTGAAGCTTTTCTCTTTAACTACAAATAAGAAATCATCCTTTTTTGCTTGTGATCACCTTCTGTTAGAGCTACTGTAAATCCACCATGTGATTTTAGAAAGTACACTATTGGGGAGAATAATAATAATAAAAAAATGCTTCAGGCTATTCCTGCTATTTGTAGTTGTAGATTAAAAATTGATGAGGATATGCTTTTAAATGATACGTGTTTTCTACTTTTTCTAAAGCAGTAGGTTCACTGTTTTTGGAAGAGTGACCTTTACCTCTGGATAAAAGGGTTTCCCATTCTGTCTTACAGTTTTAAAGACCAAATCCTGCCATATTTTTCTCACCCAAGATTGCTCCATGCAAGTTGGCATGCCTGGTTCTGGGTTGTACCCTAATCTATAACATATGATTGTAAGGATACTTAACTATTATTGCTTTCTTTCATACAGTTCAAATAACTTTTCATAGAATGTGAGGTATCCGTCCTCCCGTTTCACAAACAGGGAAATGGGACGCAGAGAAGTAAGGTGATTTGGTCACAGTTGCATAACAGGTAGGCAGTGGAGCAAGCAACAGACCCTACACCTTCTAAATCCAGTTCGACGCTTTAGCCGCTGGATCACCCTGTCTTCACAGGCAGATGTTCTCTGATGGAAGTTTCACAGAAATACAGATGCCCTGGGATAATGTCCTTACATACGAACAATTGTAAAACAAGACCAATGTTGTCATTTAATAAAAGAGATTATTTTATAGATATAAGACGAGTTAACACATTTTAAGTAAAGGCAATGCTGATGTTTCCTGTTTTTCAGAGATTAAGATGGATGGTTTCCCATGGTAAAAGTACTGCTGTAAATGTTTCTTCTGGTAATGCAATTAGGAAGTATTGGCTCCAGTTAACGTAACTTAAACAAAACATGTTGTCCTCGGCAAACTTGTTAAACAGGCATAGCCTTGCCTTAAAAGAAAACAGGGCCATATAATGTTTCCATGGAAACTTGGTTAAAATGCTGATTTTGTGGATATGATCATAATCAGTACCACAATATAATCTGATTGAATTAAATGAAAAGGAGTCTTACTTATGAAGTCAGCACAGTATAAAAGTATCTCTACAGATGCAGAAGTCGTAGTCTTCCATCCTTATGAGTGCTTTCTAGCTGCTCAGAAAAGCAGAGAACATACTAGGGAAAATTGTGTGGAAGCCTCCTCTTTTTCTTTCTACGGTCAGTTGTACTGTTTTTAATACAAAACTCAAGATCAAAATTTGAATGCTTTTGAATATACTTCATTGAAGTTGCTTATAGCTTACCGCATCTCTAATATGTGTGTTTGATTTTTTATTTTTTTTTTAATGAAAGTGAGAAGAACTTTTTCCTTAGGGTAAGGCATATCAGGTCTGTACTCTGAAAGAATGGAGAAGATTTATTAATCCTGAAGAAGATTCTTGGCAGCCTTGTTTGTAAAAATAGCAGTAAAATGCAGAGTTGATTGAATTGACCCTACTAGAAAAGTAAATATATCTTATAAAATGTGTTATAGCAACATTTCCAAGGGAACCTTTGTCATTTAGGAATATCCACATTTTGGAAATTGGTATTTCAAAGTTTTTTGGATGCCTAGGAATACAGTAGAGATTTCAGAATAACGACCTAATATTTACCAATTGCAGTGTGAAATAAGTGCTTATGGAAATCCCATTACTATCAGTCTACCTTTGATATATGCCTTAGCAGCTATAAAAACCTGGATTTTGGAAGGCTAACTTTCTTTGTAAGACAATAATAGGCTTGCCTTTATACGACAACATGATTTCTGAAAATTCTTGCCAAAAGTCCCATTTTGAGTGGAGATTTGAGGACTATTTTACATTCTCTAGAGCCTCATTCTTGAAGTGTTAAGTATTCTTATCATATGCTGGGCATCCCTTAACTTTCTCGGACTTCAGTGAGCACTAGCAGTGCTCAACACCTTTCAGGCAGAAGCCCCAGTAGAATTTACACCTATCTTGCAATGTAGTAGAAATACAAGCTATTTAGTATGATAAATCCTTAGTTAATGAAATATTAAAGACAGCTACCTTTCAGCAAGCCTTTCTGATTTATTTCAGAGCTGTTCCATTAAAGAGGATTACAGCTGGTAGCCATGATACTAATTTCCCTTAAAAATTATTAATTTATACTTCTATAAAATGCTTTACTCTGTTGTATTGACAGCTAAATCCTACTAATCATTAGGATATAAATTGTAATATACTACTTGTTGAAGCATCTGGATAATGGTTTATGTGGTGTAGGTATAGTACTTTTGTAATTCTATTGTGGAAGTCATGTCAGCACTTAGACTGTTTCCAGAAGTTAATAACTCGCACAGAGAAGTTCACTTCTGATCATAACTTGACACGGAGATCTCAGGCAATGAAAGTATTTTATTAAGAAATTTGAAAAATCTGTCAATTCATTTTAATTTTATCAGTCTCAACCTTTTTTAAAAGCCTTCTTTCTTAGTTGTTGTCTTGAAATATTCATTCAAATAATTTATTAATTATGTATTTGGCCATAAGTTAGTCAGTAAGTTGTTCTTTGTATTTGATGGCATTAGGAGGTCATTTCAACTTACTGTAATGAAGCAAGCAAGCTCTTGGCTAATTTTCAGCAATATGAAGATCTCTCTCAGTTCATGAATATTCACAGGATCAGACCTAAACAAATATTTCTGCTGAAGAGTATGTAACAGGCTTATGTAACAATTCTGAACATGTTAATTTTTTATTTTTTCTGAAATGTGGTAAGTAGACAAGTAGCATAGAAAGCTGTTATCCCTCAGTGCCTCCCTACCTGTTGGGTGCAGATTAGGTATTTCCCAGTTCACACACTTGAACTTCTTTAGGTTAGATAAAGCAAGAGAGAAATTATTTTTCCAAATATAGTTATTCCTAAGAAGTATAATTAACATTTCTTGATAGGGTTTCAAAATGGTGGCAATAAATTTTTCTCGTGAAGGAAAGTTAAGTATATGTGAAAATGTTAAGATTATGGCCAATATTAATCCTTGGTTTTAGAAATTGAATAAACTTTCAAGATGTTTATATGTAATATACTGAATACATCTTGAAACATGGTATTTCTTTTCCTTTACACATACAAAGTAGGACAATATGAAAAAGAAGAAAACTTATGTTTCAGTATATTGGAAAATCAGTGTTATTAATCTAAGATTACTTTCCATTCTGGATGTGGTTTAAATGTCTAGTTCAGGATATTCCAAGAATGATAGATCATAGCTCAAATACTAGCTCCTATTTTTATTGAGCAGTAGCTATGTTATATTCTACACAGAGATTTAATAAAAATGCATTTTTGAATTAAAAAAAGAACCCAGACAAACAGCTAATACTGTTCATGGAAAAGTATAATGTCTGTATATTTTGCTATTAGTGTTTTTTAAATTTTTTTGCTAAAAGACACATACATCAGGAGGACTGCAAATCCATCAGAGCCATTTTCTTTGTATTAACAACTACAAAATACTATTGAACAATTCAAGTGTATTTACACCAAATAAAAATGTGCGCACTGAGTCTTCTGGGCACATACACTGTTTTGTACATTTCTAAAACTCTAGATTAGCACCATGTAGTTAAACAGCAAAAACATGGTTAAATAAAGTAGTGTTCTTAGAAAAATAAAAACTTGAAAACTGTTCTGGAACATTACAGTAAATTTTTGACTTATAAAGCAGCCAATGCATATGGTGTTGAAAAGCTGTAGAGTTGTATTCATGATGAGGTGTTTCTGATGTACTATCTGACTTCAAATAACATTATTCATATTTTTAGTAATTCAAAGTAATTTGCTAATCACACCATAGCACAAACAGTTTGTAGCAAATGTCACTATTATTATTATAACTCAGTCAATATGAGATCCAAGGCTTATTTCCAGATGATGTGAATTGATAAAATGTTGGTGTTTTCTTGCTCAGTGTCCTAAGCCTGGTTTAACTAATGAGATTTCATGTATTCATGAACTTCCGTGCATGTAAGTACCCACAATGATAACTGGATAGCACAAACAGTTGGTAGTCAGTGTGTTCTGGAGGCAGAAAGAGTTTAATTCCATGTCTCCCTTTCGTGCTGAGATTAGTAGCAGAAGAATATCCATGTCTTGGTTTCTAGTTCAACGGCAGGATAGAACGCATTGTACTGACAGGTGAGGAACTGGACAGAGACCCTGTGGGGTTCATTTTGCAGTGGATACCATAACATTTATCTTTAAGGTCTCATCCAAACTCTTCTGTGCCTGGCAGCAGGACAACTTGTAGCCATTCTGCCATAGGAGGGATAAACCTCTTTGAAAATAAGAGCAGTAGAAGCTTTGCCCATTTCTGAAATCAGCTTTTGTCATAATGCTGAGACAGGTACACACAGACTTTTTTTGTCAACACAGTTAGGTACTAGCCAGGATCAAGTCTGAAAAAAAGAAAATACTATAAAGTTTTGAACATGCTGTATTTTAGTTACAAGTGGAAACAGAAAGCCTGACATCTCCTAAGAGAATCTGGTCACAATCTCCAAGAGTTCAGATAAGTATCCTAATTTCTGGATGTTTGTATGAACTTTGAGCCTCGTAGGGTTCATTAATTGCAAACTTGAAACCACAGCCTTTTGGCTGAGATGTGGAGGTATACTGGCTAAGCTACTCTGAATTAGGACATTAGCTGTAAGAAGTAAACCTTTTTTTTGAGAACTTGACACGTCATGGATCCTCCCTTAAGATTATAAATGTGATTACAAATATATACTGTACTTATTTTTCATTTCAGTCACGGGATGTACTTGAATAGTGCCAAAAAATGAGCAAGAAAAACCCATAAAACTAAAAAATGGTTAGGGAGTTATTAAAATACCATCACTGCTTCATTATTTTAGTGTTACTGTGGTCAGATTTCAGTCTTCACATGCTCTCTGTACCATTCAGCAATATTCATCAGACCAGTAGCCATGCAGGGGGGTGTTGGAAGAAAGCTGAAGGCTCATAGGAATGCCATATAAAAATTCTGCCACCAACACAACTTTCTGATGGCACTTGCCTTCCCCTGCATGTCACTGAAGCATTCCTGGGGCTAATAAAAGTACTACCCAACCCACCTTTTTTTTTTCTTCTTTGGTAATGGAATGAACCAGATGTCAGTAGGTGTCAGGTATTTTCTAAAAGTGACAGGGAGGCTACTCCAGACACCAGACAGGGCTTAACTGTGCCCCACCTCAATCCCTTCAAATGGTGCAGTCTAAACCCCTATTTTATACTATCCATGTACTCCTTGTATTTCTCAGAAACAAGGTATATATCTTTCCAGCAAAGTGCGCTTAGTGTAATTACGTATGCCAAGTGGTTACCTCCCTCCAGGCTTAAGGGAGGGATTTTTTCCTTGGTTTGGGTTTTTTTTTTTTGCATGTGTGGGTTTTTTTGGTTAGTGGGTTTGGGGTTTTATTTGTGTGTGTGTGTGTTTTTTTTTTTTCTTTTTGTCTTTTTAAATTGCAAATGGATTCCGAAGCAGCTCCCTTGAGCTGTGCTCCTGGTACACCGAGTTTATCAGGGGGTAAATGGGTAGATATCTGTGGGAGCCCTTTCTTAGAGTGTTGGCAGCACATCAGCTACTATCTTGTAAAGTTTGAAATACAGCATAACTGTCTGAATGATAATTTACAGATAACCTGTTTCCCTCCAAGCTCCTCAGTAAAGCCTCCTAAAAAGGCAATGGACTTTCAGTCAACAGCATCGATATTTTTTTAATGTTTTCACTCAATTTATATCCTTTTTGTGTTTCCTCCTGCTCCTGCTGCTACTTCATTAGTCCTCCAGAAGGAAGATATGTGTCAGGGAGTCAAAGGGAGTCTGGTTTATGATGATGTTCCCAGACTGCCCTCCACAGTTCGGTTTGTCAGGGGTTGGCTGCACACCAAGCCCTTCAGCTTTCCCTGGTGGTTTGAGTTTGGATGAACTTCGGCCTCCCAGCAATCATCATCC
Organism: Eurypyga helias; assembly: GCF_000690775.1. Taxonomy (NCBI): domain Eukaryota; kingdom Metazoa; phylum Chordata; class Aves; order Eurypygiformes; family Eurypygidae; genus Eurypyga; species Eurypyga helias. The sequence continues at coordinate 53,879 of NW_010256042.1, forward strand.
TGCTCCCCTTTCAGCTTGGCCTCACATCAAGTTCCCAATATCTCCTCCCTTTCTGCTTGAACTTGGCCTCCAGGAAATACCAGTTGCTGCTGCCTTCCCTGTATCCTGGGAGTTTCCATCCAGACAACTACTTCCACCACTAATTTTAAAAATCTTCTGGAAGAAAATAGCAGGTTTGAGGTCCGTGAGTAAAGAGGCAGAACTTCAACTTTCCAGTGCCCTTTTTAAGAATTCACTCATTAACATGTTACACCCTGATAGCAATGATGAAGAAAATATTGTGTTGCTGAAATCTGATGATATATTACAACATACGAAAACTGCCTGCCATAAAAAACTGATAATTATATAGAAATTATATGTGCATGTGGAGTCATTCCACTTATTTGATGACAAAAAGATAAAGGTACGGTACCAGTAATAATACAGGATTTTTTCCTGAATATTGATTAGAATCCAAAACTATATGATAATTTGCACTTTGAGATTTTTTGAATTTTACGTTTTGTCTAGGTTCATGAAAGACTTTGTTTTGGAAAATCAGTTTGTAAATGTCAATATGATGCTATAGGTCAAATTTAGGTGGAAAAGGTAGGTGCACATTTGCATGGATTTCAAATGGATTTAATACTAAAGTAGTTCTAAAATGTTAAAATAATTTAAGAGTGCCTAAATATGCAATAGACGTACTGAAGGGTTAGGCAAGAAGGATTCAAGTTGGAACAGCTACAAGAGAAGTTGTAAAGAACAACAGAAAAGTCCACTGAGTTAATAAAATAAAATAACCTCAACAAAACAACAAGTTGCAGAGGTCAATTTATTAAAAAAAAAAATCATTTTGTACAAATATATAACTCATATTTTGTTTTTACTGGCATAGGAACTATGCTTTATTACAAGAAAAACAGAAGAAAGTGCACAACTGGTCTGTAGTTTGGCTTAGCTTTTTGTCAATTTTCCTCTTTTATCACAGGCTACTTACAACAGCTCGTTATGAAGATGGCTGGTATCACCACCAAGTATTGAGGTTGCCCAACCCTTCAAATTATAAGATCATGTTTCCAGTATATTAGAGGAAAAAAAAAAAAAAGCCAGACTCAAACTGTTAGGTTGAAATTTTTTGTGTTGGGTGTCTGAATCAGGTTCAGACATTCTAGATAATAAAACTAATATATTTTTCTGTTGAAAGAAAATTCTGGGGAGCTTCTGTTTGAAGAGAGGAACTGAAGAAAATGAGCTGGGGTAAGAAGAGGAAAGTAGGGGTAGAATAAAAAGGATCACTGAGATCAAGAAGGAAATCCAATGAAGTGTGAAGTTTGGAAGGGTGAAACTGCATTTTACTGTGCAAGTAAACTGAAACTGGGATTAGAATCAGTCTGGGAAGTGCACATTTGATGATTGCTCATTCATATTTTTTATATATCCTGCATGTGATGAAAGTGACTACCACTGGGAATGCAGCTATGTTAGATGATACTGAATCATAATTATATTGCTGTAAGAGAGTGTTTGTTGGAATATCTCTAATTTATTAGCTAAGAATTCTTGCAATTGAGGGGGAAAATATCTGTAAATTTTCTTTATAAATACAGAACATAACACCTATGTTTTATAAGTATTTTAAGGGCATCATCTTTTGTGGTGGCAGTATTCCATTCATCTGTACTAGAGGTATTTTTTGGCAGTTATGGTGTGTATTTCTCAATATTATGCATTGGGGTGTAATATTCAGCATCTCATTCTTTGGCAGAGCTAAAAACTGCAGACAGCTTTTGAACTGAATCAGATTTAGAGTATAAACAAAAAAAGTGCAGTCAACTTTTTTTTAAGTAGTTAAAGATGTTTTGGAATATTTCACATTTAGTTTATTAGATATTTTAAAAGATAGTACTAAGAGGTAATATGAGTACAGAGAAAGAAGGGAATCTTAAGGAGTCTAAACTTAATCTGAAAAGGCAATGTAGATTAAAAAAATAATCCTGCTACAAATCTGACTTCAGGTTTCCTTCTTTTGAAGCCAAGTTAAATCTCATTTAAGACACTTCCGTCAGAAACAGGAGGCCCAAATGTCCTCAAAATGTTGAGCATCTTTTATGTATAAGAAAGAATCTTAGACTATAGTGTGTTGTGTTGGAAAAGGTAGTGGACACCTTAAACTATTTTTCTAACCTTTGCTCATCTAGTGCTTTTATATAATGGAATATTCTTTAGATATTTCATAGAAAGGAAATCCGTTTAGCTTTTACTCCTTTTTGCTTAATTATGTATTTGGAATTCCTCTGCCAGGTTTATAGGGAGATTAAGCTCCTCTCTTGCCTGAAATAAATCAATCTAATCTATTTTCCTCTCTTATTTTAAGTAGGAGATGATTCTTTTTACTTAGTATCTAAGAGCTCTTGTAATTCTGTGCACAGAAGTAATTTGTTGGGGAATGCTTTCTTTATCTTTTTGTCCATTTGCTTAACCATGGAGATCCTGAAAGGAACACAAGCAATCCTGATCTATTCTGAGTAGTTACTTGTTTTCCTTCCTGTTTGCCTTGAAACTAAGCAGCCCTGAGATCTCTGCTAATTGAGTCCCTCCCGATACTTCTACCCTGAAAACGTCCTACTGAAAGTGAAATAGTACCCTCAGCCATGGAATCAATGCATAAGGAAATTACTTATTTAACAATAATTATCACTGAGCCAAGAATTTAACTTTGTAATTCTCAACCATTTTTTACTTCACAGGGTATGCACAACAGAATAGCAGCCACATTATTAAACAAAGGAACGAATTCTCAGGGAGTTAATAACTGGTTTCCATAGGCAGCATTGAAGGTATTTATTGGAATCACCTAAGTAAATTTGCCACTATGATTGAAACAAAAAATTGGATTTTCAATATTTATTTGAAATTACACATTTTGTGTTCAGTGGAGAAAGAGCCTTAATACCCCTCTGTCAGCTCGCAGGAGTTATCTCCTGTATACCTCTACCTCTAGCCCACTCTCCTCAAGACATTACAAAGGAAAGGCTTCAGTGAAGACAAAACTTTTTCTCCTGCTCTTTACTCATTTCTTCCTGTCTGAAGAAAACTAATTTGTATCCCTTAGCCATTTTGATTGAACCAAGCTTACAAATGTTGAAGAATACTTTAAAATATACTTTAAAATGTATCTTCCAAGATCAATTACAGTTTTCGTTTGTTTGTGGGTTTTTTTATTTAAAAATGTGGGTGTTATCTGAATACCTCGCTGAACAATATTTAGGAAAAAATCAGTGCAGTTACCGTTTTTTTCTCTAACCTCTATGTTAGCTATTATACCCAGTAGGCTAAACAAGGAATTGGGCATACTTGAGATGTAATCTGAAGTTTCCTTTTTTCCCTTTTTTTCCACATGCAGCCAGTTTGTAAAATATAGATTTAAATATAGAGTAGCTTGGAGCATAGATATTTCATTCTGAAATGCTGAAGGACTAGGGATTGCTCAGAAAAATGTATTGGCTCTAAAACCTTTGAAGTGTATTTGAATAGCTCTTAAGGGTTTAAATGACCAGACCAGAAAATATGCTGTAGTAGTTCTTGAAAAGCTCAAGGAAAAAAAGCCAGCAAAAATGCTTTTGTATCACCTCAGGGGTTGAAAATTATTTTATCGTCCACTAACACTGTTAATTCTCTTGAATGTAGAGTCATTCAAATAACTACTTGCTAAATTGTAGGAAACAAAATTGTAATTTGTTATATATTACATAGGTTATAGAATATTTAGAAATTACTAATTCAGTGACAGGGAAGTTCCTATGTGGAATTGTGCAAAGAACAAAAGGTAAAGAAGCTAAAATGGCGAGATTAAAATCTCACATTGAGATACACCTCTTCAAAGAAAACATCTATTGCTGCTTTCACCGTGCCATGTTTATGGGAGCAGTGTTTTCTTCTCCTATCCTGCAACACAGGTACAGATCATAGAATCACTCGGGTTGGAAAAGACCATTAAGACCATCAAGTCCAACTGTAGATGAAATCCAACCATCATGTAGCACTTCATTATTTAATAAGTAAAAGTTTATGAAACTCTAACTGAGGAAATACTTCACAAGGGAAATGAGTAATCTGCTGTGTTACACTTAAAAAGTTGCCATTATAACATACTATTACCTTGACCAGTGCAAACTAAGTTTAAGATGCATTTTTGGTTTACCTCCTTTAAGGGTATTGTATCTCAGAGATTAGTGATATTGCTCTTTTCAAAGTTAGGTAAAGAAATAAACTGATTTTTTTTTTAATAAGGAAAACTAATTAAATTGATAATGCCTGGGCCTTCAGTTTCTGCACATATTACACTACTGCTGAAATCATAGAAATCTGCCTGAGTGGGAGCAAGTCCAGTGTTTCTCACTATCCTTTCTTTCCCCTCACATTCTGTCCAAGAAAGCATCAACATTTATAGAGCTAATACTATTAAAACAAAACTGCAGCTGCCTGCCTCCTCTCATCTTCATGAAGAGGGATGCTCTATGTTTCATAGAAATTGTCTTTGTACTGCAGCATTCCGTTGTGCAACTTATTAAAACCTGCACGTGGAATCTTTTACAGATGAGCTTTGTCATAATTATCCTGTTACTGTTTCAGATTCTCTCTCATGTGGTAACTAATTCATACTGGACACAAGAAATCGTTCAGTACTCACTTTCTTTTCATTTAAGGAAGATTCTAGGCTCTGTATTTAGCATTTCTTTATAAAACATCTACACTTATGTCTTAGAATCTGAAGATAATTTAGGCTGGGAGGGATCTCCTGAAGTCATGTACTCCAGCGTCCAAATTTGTATATATCTACAACTTCATTATGGGAGAACAATAGTTTTAATTGTTTCTTAATGGTTTTTACACTTTTATTAGTAGATTACAAGAACAAAAATGACATTTAATCAAAAGTTTCTTTGCCAGGTATTTTAAACAGGCCAGGCATCGCAGATGAAATAACCTCTAAATTATGGAGGTTTATCACTGACATGGAATGGAATAATTTGTATTTTAATATCACTTACTGATCTGTACTGATATTTTATAGTTTAGATATACTATAGATCTTTGATAGATTCCATATATGTCAGATATATAAGCACAAATGGACGAACTTCCATAAACAGTGGAATAGATCTTTGTCTTCATACTTTAAAGGTTAATAAATATTTCTTGCAGGTTTAAACTTATACTGATGTTTGAGAACAATTCTGTTCTTTTGCATCATCAGGATAATGAACTTGATAATTTTCTGAGTTTTGGCAACTGCTTCTCTGATCTGGATGGTGTTGTCTCTAATAAGAGTGCGGGCTCCAAAGGGTTAACCTTATCAGGACCTTACATGAACCATGCCTAACCACTGTCCACTCACCTGTGTCTGTTAAGAGCAGCGGTATTTCTGACAGATTGAACAAGGCTTTAGAGAGCACAGATCTGTGTTTTATTCTAAATCCCGCTATTGTGACTGTTTATATCAGATCTTTGTATTCACTTCCTTTATGCATCATGATCCTAGCAATAAAATAAGAATTTGTAGATTTAATCACATTTAGTGAGTATTTTGGGATTCTTTGTTTAGAGGTGTCTATAGTAAGTATAAGTGGTCATAGTTGTTAGTGTTTATGAATAAGCAAGGAACAGAATTTCTCAGGCATCTGAGAGTCCAGAGGTGGAGACAAGTATTTTGGAGGCATTACAGAAATAGTTAAACAGACTAGAAACCTGCTTGGTTATGGAACCATAGAAATCAGTAGGAATGAATAGCAACTCTGCATAAATACTTCTGAAAACCTGCATCTTTAAAAATCTAAACACTTTTGAAAATCCATTTTTTCGGGAACTCAGCCATTTTAAGCAGATTAAGCAGAAGATGATATAAAATCACTGGGAGGAAGATGCAGCTCCATGAGTCTATATATCCTAATCCTTTTGTTTCCCAGAGAAAAATGCCTACTGGTTTAGAGCTGAGACCCAGCTGAGAAGTGAGATTGACTCCACTAGATCCTGTCAGGTTACTTTTAAACTGAGAGCTCAGAAACATGTAAAGATTCACAACACAGGTCTAAGAATTTTTATTTTTCCAGTGGAGAGTATAGACAACTGTTTTCACTCCAGCTTCCTTTAGATACCATGTTTTATTGAAAAAAACTTGTTTATTCTGTATCTTTTGGAAGTTTGATCCTCCATGATCAGAAAGCTACTGATTCCACTTGAAGTCTGAAAAAGATTACATTCTTTGCAGGCTGAAGTCTTAGACTGTTGGAGTCTAATCTAGGGCTTGATTCAGCAAATTACCTGTTTGTGTAGCTGACATTGGTTGTGAGGGTTGATTCAGGGAATTCAACAGGAATGTTCACATACAGAAAACAAGGCATTAACTTTGCTTGCTGAAATAAAAAAAAACCTTTTACTGATATAAATGGTTTTACATTAATTCTTTCATTATGAAATGGCTTGGTAGAAATGTAGTATGAGACTGACTCTTCGAACGCTGATATAGCATCCAGAATCAATATAATTTCCTTGTGGAAAGGTCCAGAAACTGTGTGTGGTTTGCCTCCACTTCAGAAAAAGCAGGTAGGATGTGCAGATCGCCTGCATGCCAGGAGTGAAGCTAAAGGCAAACAACAGATGAAGAAAACATGTGCTGCATGGCTGTCAGATAGCATCTTCTCATTGACTATAAAATAAATTACTAGATAATAAAATGTACCGGGAGAGAGCCTCCTCTGGAGTTTATTCAGATGGAGAACTGGATTTCTCTGCTTATTCCCTTAGGCAGAAATGTCCATGAGTTACAGATAGCAGAAAACGATTTATAACCTGCTGTAATAAAAGAATTCCTTATGTAATTTTATATCCCATTGTATCAGTTCATAGCAGATTTCATTTCACATACTTTTTCCTACCTGCTAACACAAAATAAAAGCATGACATCAGCATGTGTGCATTTGCAAAAGCAAGTACCAGTAATCTAAATGTAAATGTTTTTAAACGATCCCCGCTGTGGACCCTAGAGGGGAAATGAATAAACAAGATTTTCTTCAATTTTCCAAAACAACGAAATTTTTCAATCTTGTTTGTAAAGCAAAACATTTTTTCAGACTTTCAAGGCCTTGAGAGCTTTATTTTTGTAAAGAAAATAGCATACTAAGTTTACTGATTAGTCATTAGGGCTCAGTTCATTCTTCTTACCCTTGCAATTATGTATCCTGTAAGCTGACATGAAAGAGGTGTAGGACATTGAACTAGGACCTGATATAAATTGTACTGAAGAAGTGGAATATCACTTGGTGCAGGCCAGCACTGAAACACTTCTGCAGAAAAGCCTAGCACAAGGTGTGCTGTGTGAGTGCGTGAGAGCATAAAAGGCTGTCTTCAAGGCCAGGCTGGGTGAGGCTTTGAGCAACCTGGTCTGGTGGAAGGTGTCCCTGCCCGTGGCAGGGGGGTTGGAACTGGATGGGCTTTGAGGTCCCTTCCAACCCAAACCATTCTGTGATGCTATGATCCTATGGCATGGTCCAGCGATGCAGCAAGAGCTGGTAAGAGCAGTCAAAGCAGTTATCTTTAGCCCCTCAGTACCTGTCTTCTTGCCCTATTCTTGATCATATTAACTTCTTTTAAATAAGAAGAAATGAATTCAGAAATTTTCAGCACAAGTAGAGGGATGTGTTATCATTCTCTTAGTTTAGGCAGATGAAACCAGACGAATCAACTACCTTTGCAGCTATGCAAACCACAATGCGTTATATTGTTGAATAGAAACAATGTAGAGTTAGGTCTGATAGGGATATCAGAGTAGGCTGTAAGAAACCTTAATTGGTATTAGGAGAAACATTATCCTACCAGAGGCTAAGAGAAATACATAATTTAAACCAGTAGTATCTTGAATCAATATTAAATAAAAATTACAGGTTAGTAGTAGTAGTATTTTTTAATTTGAAAGCCAGCAATATTTGTCAGATAGTTTCATTTGACAGAATTGCACATAATGCTATTAATTTCAATTTTTTTAAAAAGTTTTTCATTGTTGAAATAGGCTTCTTGAGTTCCACTGGTAATTCATGGATTCAATGACCAAAAACCAAAAAATCAGTTGACATGTTAACCAATATTTTCATGTTGTTTCAGCATATTTTCACGTATTTCAGCACGAAACACATAGTGTGTGTATTCCTATAGCTGTTATTGGTATCAGTAAAATGTAAATTTGAAGTAGATGTGAACATAAATATGTTCAGCTTGTGATTCTTTTATGTTAATTATGGAGACATGAAATGTGAATGTTTGCCTTGTGTATTCTTCACATTGTATTAGAAATGTCTTCATGTTTAACAAAACTGTCAGTGGTTTAAAATATGACTGTGGTCTCTTTAATTAGTTGTGGGTTTTTTATTTTAGGGCTTACTTTCCCTTTTTATTATGACAACTTTTCCTTCTGATTAATTTGAGATAATTATGTTGAAGGTATTAAACACAGTGTAGTTTGTTGTTGTTTTTATTTTTATTTATGTTTTTCCTAGCTGTAGGCATACAGATGAAACTTGAATTTTTCCAGCGGAAATTTTGGACTGCAAGCAGACAGGTATGTTTTGAATTGAAATTTTCTTTGTCATTGAACCCCCAACAGCTTTCTAACTGTGCAGATGATGATCTGCAATTTTTTTTGTCACCATCAAAAGTACTGTGAAGAAACAATGTATTTGAAATACATAATGGCTAGCTCTTCTGATTTACATTCCTGATCATCATTACAAAAAAGGGAAATCAGCGGTCACACGGAGTTGCTTGTTCCCATCTTTATGGGAATAAGCAGAAAGATTATGAATTTTAAGCCCCTATAGATATGGATTGACTTTGTTGGCCTGATACGTTTTGATTTTTTTCCCTCAGAAATAGTGGAAACAGTTAACCAAATTGTGATATTTATTTGATTTCAGTGGTAGCAGAATTATGACTTTTCACTTACTTATGAGCTATCTTCTAACATTCAGCAACTGAAGTATTACATGGATTAATTGAACTAGATTACTGAATCATGGCTGGTGTTCATAGTGTTTAATAAACTATACCAAAAGCGTTCAGGATATAGAATTTGTACTCACTGAAGAGGATAGTCATATACTTTCTAAAGGTTTGGAGATTGGATAACCTTTCTAAAGGTTATCCTCATTTTGAGAATAGATTGAAACTGTACTGTTTCAGAAAATAGCCCTGAAAATGCAGGTCCTAACTCACCCCTACTAGAAAATAATGTATTCTTGCCTACGAATGGTCTCCAGGCTTCTAACTTGTGGAGGAGATTATCGTGTTAACAACCGTTGAAATTGTTACAGTGTGAATGCACCCTTTTTTCTGCAGACAGGGGCAGAATAGGATTGATGAACAGTTTTAAAACTTTCCTAGTCATATTTAGAGCAATTGCTGTCATAAAAATGTAATTAACTTCTTTATAATTGTAGTCATATGGATTTGTAAAGTGTCATATTTTGTAATTATCAAATGAAGATTGAAAATATTTTATTGATTTTTGATATCATCTCTAGTGTGCATCTCTCGATGGCAGATGTGCTATAAGTTGTGATGATGAAGTAAGTATTTAACAGATATTTTTTCCATTTATACCTCTCTGGTAATAGAACATAAACTCAAATTTAGTTTGATCATCCCATTATACATTACAGTCTCCTCATATAACTTGGAATCACCTTCTAAATATTATACTACTTAATGAGATTTTTTATGATTGCTTACAAACATTCGTTCAATTACAAGATTGACACTAATACCTCAAATGTGCAGAATTAGACATGAATTCAGAGTTGAATTAATGCAGAATTGATACATTAATAGCACATCAGAAATATAAAAAAACGTAGTAACCTTAGCTTCGCTTAATGAACTCATTAACTTGCTTTTTATGTAGTTTAATTTGTTAGATAAAAATAGTTCTTTTAATATTTCAGGCACAGATTTTTGCAAAGAATTTGACATCATACCTTATGATGTTTTTATTAAGCCATGAATGTTTCACAGGTTAAATGAATTAAAAAGTGGTTAATAAAGCACAGACTGTATTGCTCTATGGGAGGAGTTTGGCATACCAGGTTCTAGAAAATCAGAGTTGGGTTTGAGATATTGTATCATGTATAGAATTGGAAGAAAACAAAGCAATTCTGATAACATCCATGTGTTATCTCTAAACTGTGTGAATGGTGTGAGGAGATCTGGATCACCTGATGAACTGTGCTGAAACAAGCGATATGAGTTCAAGTAGAATAAAATGTAAATTCTTATGCCTGGAAATAAAAACTACAGGCTGTATTTGTGTGATACTTTTCATACACTGGCCCAAATAACCAGTGCAAAACATACGTAAAAAGCAAGAGCCTGTTTGCAATTCATGCTAATGCAATGATTTTTTTTTGCAATCCTTTTTTTAAGTTAGATAACATTATTTTATACAGTTACAAACTTTTTATACAGTTCTATTCATTTTTTTATACATGCTTGTTTGTTTTCAGGAAAGCTACTATCTATAAGGCCAAGAGTCAGCAGTCAGCGCAGCATTAATTTTTACCCTCTTTTCAACAAAACATAACATGCAGTACTCAGCAAACCGTGAGAAACTGAGCAGTTAGCCCCACCATCGCAAACTGTGGTGTTTAAACGATGCCTTCTCATCTCTTTTCTCTCAATTTATTTCTTCTGAATATTTTCAAGTTCTCACAAGTTTGGGTCACTACTTTTTATATTCGGAATCCACATGTATTATTTGCGGTATCCCCTAGGTCTTTATTGTCCCTTTTTCTGCTGTCTCATCTTTCTTATACTGGTGTCATACAGGTCTCTTTCTGACTGCCCCAGCATTTGAAATAGAATCCCACTTCTTATCATAGAGGTGTCGCTTGCCCCGTGCTAATGTATTTCCAATGAAATCTCTGCATCTTCCAAGACCTGAACTGCTGCCCTGACTGTATTCCTGCCTATACAATAGTTCATTTGGAGTGTGCTCTGTGTTGTGTAGCACTAGTTTTGTTCAGGGATGCTCAGGACATTAAAAAAATTAACAATAATGGTTACATAAAACAGTGTGTGATGTTTCCTGTAGTGAAAGTTAGCAGCGTCAGGCTTTGCTGAGGGTAGGTAATACCTATAATACCTATATCTATACCTATTTTGGATACCTCCAAAAAGATACAGATTCCGCTCATTATGTTATGCCTATTTCCAATAATAATGCTAGAATATTAGTATTTTTTAAATTCTGAACAATGCTACTGAATGACTGTGGCTTAGATTTGAGACATGGCCACTAATTCTTGAATTGAACAAGTGTTTCCCAACTGTGTGTAATCCTTAAGCTTTGAAATTCAGCCTACAGTCTTTCTTATCCAGCATAACTACTTTTATTTATTTTCCATACAATGGAGAAATATTGTTTCTAAAGCACTATCTTTAGATTAAACTTCCATGCATGAGGACTGCAAATATGTATCCTCAACAGAGCTCTTTGTTGACTTAGCTCCTCTCCTAATAAAGTTAGTGGGAGGTTTATGATTGACTTCAGGGAGAGCAATGTTCTGGTGTTACAGTCTACTTCTGAAATTCCACCCTTCACACACCATTGAGGTTAAGTAGCTGCCTCTTCTGAACGCATTAGCTCTACTCGATTCTTTGCCAGCATCATCAGCTTTTCAAATTGCATTTGCCAATTTTTGGCTTTCTAGGAGATCAGAGGCTGGAAATGAGTTCTGTTAACTTCCTTTTTGACAGTTTTTCTGTCACTGGGGGAGTCTGTAGCTTAGGTTCCCCTATTAGAATGAATCTCCTGCATTTGCATTAGGGAATGATGTAAACTTTCACCTAATTGGGCTTCTTTGCTTTTTTAAAAACTGAAATTCTAGCCAGCATTGCTGCAAATCTCTCGTCTTCTTCAGCCCCACAGATCAGTACTAATATGTGACCAGAATGAGAATCAAACACATCTAACCATCTCTTGAAAACTCAGACTGCATTTTCACAATGTCTTGCACAACGGCTACTGCATGGAACTGCTTTCCTCTCTAAAACATCAGGGAGATTTTGCTGGATGTGCAGAGCGTAAGGAAAGCATATGTTAGCATGTCTCTGTGCAGCCCATTTGCAGCAGGAAAGGTTTTGAATCAAAAGCAAAGCCTTGATAATTCCTATATTGGAAGTCATCCTACTTTTTTTTTTTTTTTTTTTACACACTGTCACAGAAATTTCAAGAAATAATAATAGAATGCATGTTGATTTAGACCAACAGTAGAATTACATTATTTAACACTGAGGTAGGTATTTGGCAATACTGAAGAGAAACTGAGTTACACCAAGGTTTGAGTTGAACCTCATGTTTAAAGTCTGAAGCACAGTAATTAAAACTTTGCCTGTAGCAAGTAATTCACTGGAGGTTAAAATAGTGCACGTATGGAGGGAAGCACTGATTTGGGCTTACCTTGTTTTATACAGTTTATACATCTGACCTACGAAAAGCTAACAGTTCTACCTCTAAATCCAGTTCCCAATTAAAAACACAATTTGAAAAGCTTTAGGAGACCTGTGGGGCCTCTTTTACAGAAGTTTCTGGTCCCATCCCCCAAGAACAAATTAAAAAATATTACCTGGTCCCCTGTTGGTCCTCCAGGCTGACACTGTGTTTTCATTAATACATCATTAGGGTAATGACATTGTGCTGATGTTTTTCTCCAAACACAGGAGAAGCCATCAGGACCAACAAAATTCTGTGCCTTTGCAAATTTAGTTGTAAGGAAAACTTTTAAGAATGGATTATAAAAACACTGACCTTGTCGGTTTATGTTTGTTTATAATTATCTTATATCCTCCCGTTCTGTACACATAGTTGTTTTGTTTTGCATGAAACAAATGCATAAAAAATTAAATTGGATACCATCCCGTTATCCCATGCAGTTGAGACTGCATTCACTTAAAAGTTATATAAGCCATTATAACAACCTGAAGACTTTAACCATTTAGAAGTCACTTGGAATTTGAATAATCTGAGTAACTAATAACTTATTGTTGTATCCTAAAATCAAAAATTAAAATTGCATTTTGTTATTTTTCAGACAATCAACTGTTACTTAATAGATAACAATGGATTTATTTTAGTGTCGGAAGATTATAGGCAGGTAAGTGAAAGATTTGTATTCAATTTTATCATGTAACATTCTTATTTTTTTTAATAGGCCTGTGTCTCAAAATGTTAAGGAATTATTAACATAAAATTAAAATAATTCCTTCACCAAAGAAGGTAAATTGTTTCTCATAGGAGCTCAGTTTCTGTCTCCCATTGGGTTTGCTCTTAAACTCATAAATATTCTCTTAAAGGGCTGGTTTTTGCTGCAGAAGTGTCTGTTCTTCCAGAAGACATTTTTGCTCCAAGAAAAAAAGATTCTCTGTGGCGTTATTGCCATGTGGAAAAGTTGGGGAGGGAGGACGCTGGGGACACAGACCTTTTACATTCAAATTTGAGATAATGAAATTTCACTCCTCAGCTACAGAGCTGTTAGCTGAGGAGTTTGTTTTCTGAAGTGGATTACAGCCATTGAAGGATTAAAGCTAAGCACTCAGCATCACAACAGAGAGGCCAGGGATCGTGTTTAATGAAAAGATCATTCAAAACATTAATTTCCTTTGTCTGTGGAACATTTTTGAAAAATGAATGCATAATTGCTCAATCCTCCAAACCTTGTGAGGGAACCATCATCGTTCTTGCTAACTTTTGCCTGAAAATTGCTGGGATGGTGCCCCAATTATGCCAGAATTGTCTGAAGTGGAATTTATTTTATGTGTTGGGATTTTGAGTAAGAATAGGAACTCTCAATTAGCCCTCAGGTGAGTTAAATCTGTTATGACTAGGTTGGTAACTGAGAAACAGCTGTCAGAAAGAGCTCTGGGTGACATAGGAGAGTGAGGTGACTGAAGAGGAGGTAAAAAACTTGAAGTGAATGTCAAAAAAGAAGCCAAGCTGAGCATTTTGCTTTTAAATTAAAAGCTTGAATTATTGAAACCTTAAATCTGACACTTCTGAAAGTAAAAAGACACAGATATTTTTCACTTTTCAATTTCACCTTTGTATGTTTCCTCATGAGCCCACACTCCCATGTTCCGTTTTTGTTGAGACGTTGAAAAGTCTATTATCACATAATAAACAAGGGGAACACAGTATTTCTGCAACTATTATCCTTCCAATGTGTAGTAGAGCATTGACTGTTAAGCTGTACTGTGTCATGCAATAGCAATTCCTCATTATTTGTCATTATATACAAAACTGAGCACGAAAATTGATTATTTTGTTTTACTTTATTAAATTTATTGCTTCCATCTCTTTAGAATATCAAACATGTTCTGAATATAATTCTAGGATGTACCCAAAATATAATATAAACCAAAAAGGTAACATTGCTTAAATTTTAACCACATTATGTTAGAAACAGCTGTTTGTGTTTTCTTCCCTTGTATCTATCAAATCTATATTTTCTAGTAATTTGAGCAATTCCCTAAGAAAAAAACTCATTCTACAATAATCTTGATGTATTTAAAACATTTTTCTCTCAATATTCCCCCTGTTGTTGTTATTCACAGGTACTTCCTTGTGGCTTATATACCCAATTTGCTAGTTGATAGTGGGCTACAGTTAATAAATAGGATTAGGAGGTAATTTTTGCTTTAGTAGGTAATCTGATATTAGCCCTTGAATATTCCCGGGAAGAATATAGTGTGGACAACAGCTGGACCAGAAGTAGGCTAGAAATGTGTTATGACCTGTTTTTTTAGTTACGAGGGATCTAAGCCTAAAAAGCACAGTAAAGTTGTCCCTATGTTTATATAACACTTTAGTAAGATTATGATACTTAAAATAATATATGTGTATGTATGTATCCACTCTGTACTTACTGTGGACAATGAAAGGGTAGGGAAGTGGGATGACGCATTATCCATTACTCACCTGCCTGGGGTTGCTTCAGCACTGTTTTTCTACAGATGTTCCAAAAATGACCTGAACTGCTCTAAGAATCTTGTTTGGGGCCAGTGTAATTTTTCCTCTCGATTGCAACTAAATCCTAATATATTTAAAAATAACAATAATCTGAGTGTTACTGCTCTGGGGGAGAGCAGAACTAGCATATACAAATGGAGCTTCTGTGGAGAGAACTGTCACTGAAATGTCTTTATAAGGCTGAAGCCCAACTTGATAAATCAGGTTTATTGCCATCTATGGTTATACTAGTCATTTTTGGTTTGGGCTTTTTGACATTGACTGCCTCTCCAATAGTTGGCATAATCTTTCTTCATCAGTCAGCTAGGGCTATTTGTAGTCATATAAGCTACAAATGTTCTTCTTGTTTCTCGGAGACTTTACACACCCGCATGTTTTGGAAAATGTTCCAAGTTTCCCCTGAGTAGGGAAAAAAAAAAAGAAAACACGGCAATACTTGCTTTTAGGTGGAGGAATGCCTTTTTTTTGGCTAGGGCTGTAACTTTTCTGCCTGCGAACTCCCAGGTGCATACTTGAGGTCAGCTAAGTTCCTTGTAATGGAATTGGGGTTTAGTTCATACAAAACCTATGGAATCCATGCAATTTGAGAGTGTAGTGCCCTTTCCCCCCCATAAATTGTGGGATTTCTCCCTTTAAACAATGCAGAGAACATACCCAATCCCTCTGGGTGTTGAGGCTCTAAAATAAAAAATGTCTTCCTCAACTAGAAAAATGTTGTACGTGCAAGATTTTCCTCTGTCGTATGAATGGCTGCAGATGATGGAGTCACTTCCATATTACACACCAAATCCATAACATAAATGTTTGTTTTCTCAACAGAGATTTATTTTTATTAGTCCACATCTACTGAACGAGGACAAAATGAGTAATTCATCAAGCTGAGTGGTTTTAAGTATGAAATGACTCTGAATGGAGTAAAAATTTATAGGATTGATGAAATGTACTGTTCCAGCTCCTTAAGCAGGTCATGCAGGAATTATAAACAATGCTTTTTAATGACTGTTTATGAAATCCTCTCACAACCTGTTTATATCTTTTTTGAGTAACATTTTAATCACAAGGGTTTGTGATCAGATTAGTGTGTTTTCTTTATGAGCTTTAGGTTTTGATGGCTTTTATTTCTGATATTAGATATTACATAATGTACCTCAATACATTGTTTAAGCTCTCACATCTGCTCAGGGGTAGTAATATATTCCCTATAACTTGCCATGACTGCTGAGTCCTCTTCAGTTTTTATGTAGCAGTAGTCATGGAAATCTAACTATGTAACTGTCAAAACCACTCTTGTCACATCCTAGAATATGCCAGTTTAAATTGCATCCAATGCTGTTTTGCATTTATCTACACTTCTGGTAATTTCTTGCATTTTCCCTTTACAGACTGGTTACTTTTTTGGTGAGGTTGAAGGGGCTGTGATGAACAAGTTACTAACAATGGGCTCCTTTAAGAGGTAAGAATTAACTCAACTTTCTATCTCTTAAAAATGCTGTAACAACAAAATGAAGTAAAACAAACTCAAAATCATGTAAAAGAAGGCCAAGACTGGAAGTGTGGCTGGATTCTCATGTATACCTATTTTCCATATGATCTGAGTCTAACTTGATGCCATGCCCATCGAATATTAAGTGTATTGGAGACAGCCTACAGTGAGTTTCTTGTTAAAGGAACAGTTAATTTGATAACGATGCTAAAACTGTGTGCCTCTCCTGGGCTCAAGTGGAAAAGGGATTTGGCCATATCTACTCCTGAGCAGTTTCAAATGGCTCTAAAGCAAATCCTTGATGCAACATTACACATTTTGACCTGTAAGAAGTTGGAGGTTGCTCAAACTAGACAGTGCAAAATGCCCTACTGTTAATGGGAGAATGTGTTCTGCCAGTAATTCATTTTCATTCACATACTAACTCACCTGTGAACATTGTTGTGACTACTGACCTGGTCTTATTATCATGACAATAAAAAATAATAGTGATTTTATGTGTTGTCCTTTGAAATAAATTATGCATCCTGGGGATGTAAGAAAGAAGTTTTCCCTTTAATCTGTAATTCAGCACTGTAATCTTCATGGCTTTCACATGGTCTAAAAACTGCTCCTTAGCCCTTTGTCCTCTTACAGCATGAGAGAAATGCTGACCATGCATATTACACTTTTTATTTGCCTGTACCTTTATATCAGTATAAAAAACCCTGAGCCCATCAAGCACTGAATTTACTTATTACGTGTGAGGGTGTATACAGAGGCTCTGAAAACATATGGTTTGTGTGCTTCCTTGGTAAACCAGCTCTCTCAAAGGCAGAAGGGTTTCTGTGCTGCCTCTGGGCATTATAGCTGAACACCACTCCCAGTAAATGACTGACCTGAAATGGAAAGATCTACCACTCACTGAATCATCCCAAATCCTAGCTTTCTGAGGGTGGCAACCTTTTTGGGTTTAGCACTACATTCTTAACATATACTGTAAAAGGAAGTGAAGTAATACATATTTATAGACTGGGTTCTACGATGAAAAGAAGTGTTTATATAAGAGATGAAGCATTTTATTTAATGCAAACAAAAACATAGAGTCAAAATCAAGGGATAGTGCTTTGATTTGTCCCAATTTCTTTTGTCCTGCCTAGCAAAGCATTTCAAACAGACTATCTACTGAACAATCGATGGTAGTAGGCACCACAATTGAGAGAACAATGGCTGCGTGGCTCGAGTGTTCCATCTAAACTGCGGCAGACGCCAATTTGGCGTGGATTATTGGCTTATGATTTTGCTGGTCTTGAGCTCTAAGGGAGTTACAGATAATGAAGCCACTAGCTCAGTGCAACTGAGCTGCATCCTAAAGAAAATGTAAACAAGATGAGCCGATTATTTAAACACAGTAAACTGGTCATTGCCTATCAATTAGAAATGGGAGACAGTCAAAGTGGTGTAATTGCACTAAATAAGCCACCTGCTTTTCCTGCTGTACAGCAGATAGCTCTGTGCAGCAAGAAAAAAAAAAAAAACAACCCAAACTGTCTTTGAGCTCTGCTAGATGAGGCCTTTAAAATAAATTATTCCAGCAATATGAAAAAGAAATCTTGGCTGGCTCTCATGAAAATAGTCAGATACATTTACGATATTTTTAAGATTAGTAATTTGTTTAGGTGGGTTTGTGTTTTGCTTTTCAAACTTTATTTTATATATAATTAGAAGTAAAGAAAAAAAGCACTGAATAATGCAGTGGCAAAATCTACTGCCAGTACCATTTCCCTGAGAGCACAATAATGTAGATACTGCATGCATTATACTTGTCATTACTGCTCTTACCACAGAGCAAGCTCTGTTCTTCAGCCTTTTATTCTGATAATATCCAGAGTCATCCTTTCTTGCAATTTGCTGCTTATATGGCATTTACTGTGTAGCAGGTGAGTTATATAGCTTTGCCCTGTTTCATCTAGTCTTGCTCCTGTTTTGTTTAGTGTAGAAGTAAAAAGTTCTACAGTGCCTGATCTTCACTGCAGAAGAGTTTACTGGCATCCCCAGTAATCGTGGGGATGGGAGTCCTTTCTTCCTTTTGCACCAGTAATCTGAGTGGCAGTGCAGATATGTGCTACCGCCGCGCTGATTCATGCCAGCTTTCAGGCTTTCCATCCACAAAAGGAATGAAGTAACTTTTTGTGCGTTCTCTCAACTACCACTAATTTGGAGGGATATAGAAGTTCTTTTTTGGATTGAGCTGGAAGTGTGAAACAAAAGGGGGTTGTTTGCTGCTGACTATATTTCTTTTCAACCTGCAGCAGGATGAAATTTAATTTTTGTGTTCGCTGTTTATTTTTTAAAGTGGACTTAAATACCTCCTTCCCTCCTCGATTTCTTTAAACTCAGTACTTCTTTTGAATAATGTGTACATAGGTATGTATGTATATTTTCTTAGTTTATGGGTTTTATATTTAGGGAGAAAAATTATATCAGTGCCTCCACAGCAACGTGACATGTTCTATGATTTCATTTAGTAAAATGATGTTTATCTTATACCCTGAATATTGCACAGAGTTACATAATTTAAATATAATTTAAATTTATTATTAAATAAATTAGGATGTGCTTATGGAAAAGTATCTGCTTCACATAACTTAGAAAAAAGTTTCTTTATATTTTCCTCAGCACTTTGTTTACATAAAAGTAGTGAAAAAAATACATTCAGCTGCTCAAAGCATGAAAATCTAAAAAACCCAAACATTAACATCAGAAAAATTAAGGGCTATAGGAGCAATGAGATCCCCAAATAAATTAACGTAATAAATCTGTAAGAGAATATTAAATATCTTGACTTCAAAACACTTTCATCCTTTCCAGTAGGAGGAAAACTAAGCAATTCTTTAAGACAAATATGGAAGCAGCATAATTTCCTCTTAACAGTTCAGTTTCCACCAGGCATCCCCTTGGCCTATGAAGAAGAATCTACGCTTTGGTATTTAATCATGTTGTCAGAATATATGACTGAAATGGTGCACCCCTGAATTCCAGCTTTCCCAGATCCTAAAGCTTGCTTTAATAGGTTCTTGTTGCTTTGAGAGCTTTTCACGTTTCTCAGTTTTTCTTGGTCTGTTCCTTTATCTTTACTTGGTGATTCTTAGTGAGTCGTGCATACTGTGTGTGCCCTTACAGCACGGTACAGTCCTAATCTTTCACCTGTGTTCTCCAGATAGATGCACATGGGGGCAGATTTTCATGCCTCTGTCCTCATTTGCTTTATAAGCAAACCCTAACAAGTGTTTTACCTTCAGTTAACAAGGTTATAAAAACATTCATAGCTTAGCGCTACTAAGCTATTTGCAATGAGCAGAACATTCTTAGAGTCATGTCACGATGGCAGTAACTAGCTGCTCACCAACGAGACAGTCATTTCCACTGAGGCAGCACAGCCTCCAAATGAAAGATATTTTTCTGTAAAGTTTAGGCCACTCTTTCTTATTTAAGCATTCATTTTAATAAGATATTCTTGATTTTTTTGGTCAAGATGCAAAATGGACACTTACATTTTTAAATTATGTTTATTTTCTTGCTGATTCATACAGTCATTGTTTTGACCTTCCATTAATTAGGCAGTGTTTCTGAATGTGGATGTATACTTTGGAGGAGATCAGTGATAGACTGAAGAAACAGTTGAAACTGCAGTTAGTGGCTTTGCTGTTGGACAAATGCAACTGAAATGTAGCCATTCTACAATGGGGCAGTTCTTATATTATTAGAAAACAAATCTATCTTTAGTGGTGATTTATTTAGTCAAAGAAAAGGTAGTCTCAAAATATACCCTATGTTCATGGCATAAATACCACAAAAAATCGTCATGTATATGAACAGGCATTTTTCTATATGGATGGGCGGAAGATATTCAAGGTAGGAGAATGAGCAGACTACTTCCAATCAACATCATCTATATTAGCTGTCATGTGCACTGCAGAGCACACAAGGCCTGCTGCCTTAATCTTCAGTTTCCAAAATTAAAAATATGTAATTGTACTGCCCTGAAGAATGACATCCCATTTTCAACGAAGAAATAGCTGTCGGAAAGGCAATAATATAGCAGACTATCTAGTACAGGTTTACAAATAGGTACAAAAGAACCACATAGTATCAGTCACTTCCCTCTTGTCAATACCAGCAAGTAGAGCCCTGTTCTGATTTTTATTTTTTTTGCATTTACCAGATGTGCATCTGGTTGGTACCTCTGCTCAGAAACTCCCGCACTGCTGTGTGGTATGTTTGCTGCTCATATTTTGTCCACGTGACATCTAAAATTAATGTTTAAGCTGAGCTTGGCCATAGTTAGTTTATATTACCACTAATTTAATGCAGTCTATTTGTATATGGGAATTGTTTTACCCACTTAAGGAGAAACCCAGGCTATGTGAATGATTTGTCATTCTGTGTGCCGCAAATACAGGTTGACTTGTAGTTTTCCTACATGTTATGCCTTGGAGCACCTTGGCAATTGGGAATAGCTGAACAATAAAGGCAAAGATGTGTGATGACAAGTTTGTTTTGTCAAAATGCTGTAATTTATTTTTATGCTTTTCACTGATTTTCTTGGTGGTGAAAGGTATTAGTCTGACAGCTTCTGGACGCTAATAATCTGTCTATCAATGAAGGCGGGAGAGCCAGAGCAGCAATAGTATTTTCCTTACAGTGTCCTGCTACCTACCCACAGAAACCCACCCTAGGCTTTAGAAACTAGTTTACTCTTCATACCGTTCAACACTCCCTTCTTCCCCTCTTCGCAGGAATGTGTCTGTGTTAATGAAGATCTTTCCATGAGAAGTGAACTGTGGTCACCATTAATTCCTACATACAGTAAAGCATAATGTCAGTAATTAGGGCTTCTATTATTGCCTTCCTCTGTTGTTTTTTTTGGAGCACTTTGTCTTCTTTTTTTTTTTTTTTAATGAACTTGACATTTACTTCCATGGTAAGAAGCTTATTATTCCCACACATTATATGAAAACATCTAAATGTTGAACTAGTGGCAAAACATTTGAAATACTATGTATTGAAGATCTTTCAGCTGTTGGAATTGTCAGTGATGGTATTTTACACTACCAACTAGAAATCCACAGGTGTGCTGAAAATCTAGCTGAAAGTAGTAGAGTACATTTGTTAATATAGCCTGTGCTCCTGGTAGGTCCTAGAAGTTGAATTCTCTTGAACCAGATTCGTAGTTAATTGTAAGTACATTGCAAAGTACAAGACTGGAATTTACTGTATCAGGAAATTGACAATAAAAGGCTTTTCACTAAAATGTATTTGGCCCATGAAGTTATATGCAGTGGAGGTGCACATTTAGGTTTTGTAAGTTATTTTCCATTAGTTAAAGATGGTTGCACATAGTCTGTGTTTGTCCAATGACTGATGTTGAAACAATTGCTCTGCGGACTTCAGTGACCAAGTGTGGAAATATGGGCAGTTAACAGCACAGTGATGTCAGAAATTCTCAAGCACATTATCCATAGCAAGACTAAAGCTCTCCTGTGTGAGATGCTGTAATACATAGCACAGGCTTGGGCATCTAGATGGACTTAAAATTAGACCATGGGAAGCTGGCAATTATGTTCACTGACTGTAGTCAATTGAACAGGATATGGTTAGCTGCAAACAGTTATTTAACACTGAAATACAATCACTTCAAAAAGGGTAATCTGGAAGCCTTTCTTTATGCAAAAGCAAGTTAAGTTTGTCTGAGTGAGAGGAAAGCATATTTTCTAAAATCTCAGCCAAGGCATTAGCAATAAAATAGCATTCTGGAAATGACACCTGAACAAAGTAGCTCCACAGTGTCTCAGGTAGTGTTTTGACTACGAATCCTATAGTAGCCTTTATAAGGAAATAAGACTGGGACGCTTTTACCTTCCTATTACATTTACAGGAATAGAAACAAAACAAAACTGGATTTGAATTTGTGAATGCCTTGGAATCAATTTATACTGAGCTTTAATGCTATTTCTAGTGACAGGGAGTCCAGAATTGATTCAATATGTTGCAGTGTTCAGATTTCAACGTGGTTATTTATGGGCTTCATCCACTGATCTTTGAAGTGTGCTGCACAATTCCTGTTTGTTTTTAATGAGGAAGAATCAGGTCCTTTTAGATCATTTGGCAATAATGATTTCGATGGTATATTTTGCACATCCTATGATATAGTTGTTTGAATCATTTTTAGAAACTTTCATATAGGTGTTGAACTTGCACTCTTTGAAATTTACTGAGATGGGAATACAGTGTTCAAAAACCAGAACTCATTCCAGGCTTTGCTTAAAAATCTGTCTGTCATGTACCTTTCTAAAGATTTGCTCTGGGGTTTTATTGTTGGTTTGGTTTGGGGTTTTTTTTCCTTTTTTTTTTTTTTTTTAACCTGGATACAGTGTATTGTTTTCTAGTTTGTTCCTGAACCAGAATCTTCACACTGGAAACACCTTCAAATATACTTACTAAAACTAAACTCATTATAATATCATCCACAAATTGTATTCAAGCATTTCCAAACAATAATTTTGCAGTGTTCCACAATGATTTTGAGGCTGTTTATTACAATTCTTCCCCTCTGCCATCCCTCTAAAATGTAATATTTCTGTCCCTGTTACATTAATTTTTTTTTTAACTACACACATTTTAACATGTTTGTTCCTCTGGCTTATAATACAATACTAGATTGTTGTGTACTCCCTACAATATGACAATCAAAAAAATATATAACCTCACATGTTGGGGTATGTTATTAATTATATTTCTGATTATTTGTGTGAGCACATATTTCAATCTTTTTTATCACTGAGCATTTAAAGAAACTATTACATTTATTACAATATAATCATTACATAAGAAATGTAGTACAAGAACAAATATTGAGGGGGGACAGGCTTTCTCCAATATTTAAAGTGAATTTCAAATTATAACAGATGTTCCACATGATACACTGTAATAGTATGGGATTAACACTTATCACAAACACGAAGTCCACAGATCGACCAAGGAGTTCTGGTGTATGAAATTGAAAGTGAGAAACTGATTGCACTTTCAAACACCAAAAAATGGTCACCAAACTTATCGTATTGAAAAACCATTTACAAAGAATAAAGGCAAAACTGAATGCGATTGTACTTGTAACACTAGGTATTGCATGAAGCAGGATGGGACTTCATATAGAATTCCTTGACTACTCTGCAGAGAGTGCATTAACACCCGTAAGCTGCCCGTGTCTGCATTTATCACTTGTCACCATCACTAGGAGGTCCAGTGCACATGCAACACGGTCCTTGGATCTAGAGGAATAAAATAGTCAAGTCAACCAAGACTGGAAAGGCTGAGCTGTAGAGGTTTCCTTACAGGGGCTGGATTCTGACCATGGTTAAAGGGGGGAAAAATGAAGGGAAGAAAGAAAAAAAAAAAAGCTAGGGAAAGTGGTGTATTACTGCATGCCACAGAGGCAGCACAGCTTACACCATGTACTGCTCTGTTTGTCTTGGCAGATCTGTGTGCGCGGATCTGGCTGTGGGCGTGATTCTGCCAAATATGGTCAGTGTTCAACTTACACCCATGTTTAGGTCTCTAGTTATGCGTTTGTCTACCATGTGCCTCTCTCTGCCAGTCCACAAAACAATGGCTTCCTAGCCATTTCTATTCTGAATATAAGATAAAATTACTAATGTAAGCAGTATGGCCATGTAGTAAATGTTTAGTTGAAGCTGCAAGATCCAATATATTAGATGTTTTGCCTGTACGAAAATATAGGCACAAGAAAGAAGCTTTTAGTGATGGTTGCTGTCACAAAATTAGATCAGAAAAATTATATAGTTTCTACCACAATGGATTACAACATTTTATCGGTACAGGTTGCAACGTTTCATGGCATGCAGTGCAGAATGCCTCATGGTGATGCTGAATGCATTTCATGACCTGTATTTGGCAGCTTCTGGGACATCCTTTCTGTAGCCGAATATGTGTGCTCTCCTTTCCTCTTCACTTAGAAGCAAGGCACACGTTGCAAAATGTTGCAGTCCCATCTCATACATCTATAAACCATCTATGTCCAATTGTGTTTCTTTGTCCCTCTGATGATGCAAAAGTCAAATGGATATGTACAAACAATAATAGTAACTTATATATTTACACTTGTTGCAACTTATCAGCTAAAGATTCTTTACATCTGCTATAGATGTTAAATGCTTTTTATGTGGATGGATATAGGTAATTGATTGTTCCATGGAGAGACAGATTTAGAGAAATAATCACAATTCCATGTAGTATCTCTGAGTTCTGGATTTTACATTTAGATCTCTGAAGTGTATCAATGGTGAATTAAATCACAATCAGAAACAAATTTTGCTGTTTGCTATGCATCTGAGGAGGCTTCTAGCATATGTTGATTACAGCAGGTACTTAACATGGAGTATTTTGCCCTTGTGAAAAGAAGCCAGAGTAAACCCATCCTGCTTCAATTATCTGTACTGTGAATAAACTGAAATGTCACCTCTCTCTTCTTCGGAAGCAACATCATTATTTTACAAATTAATTGTGCACTGAAAACTGTAGAAATGTCTTTTTGCCTTTATGGAATTCAGGAGTAATCTGTTGTGAGAAACCCCTCAAATGCATAGGTTCTTTCACTTTCTGCAGCTAAATGTGCTGATCTCAGTCCAGAACCAACTGTTTAAACATCATGTTGAACGTGTATTCTCCTCCTCCTCGCATTGTTTATGTCATTGTGTGTTACACTGTACGTGTATCTTCCCAAGTTTCTCCCAGTTACGCTTTTGCTTTGTTCTGTAGTCTGATAAAATCCTTGCAAAGTTTTCACAGTGTTTCTTACCTTCACTCTCCTTTGTGAATCCTTTTGGATTTTATGATCCCTTTCCCTCTTTCCCCTGCTGCTGTTACAGTTTTTATTTTCCTGTCTACTTTGTGGGCAGCGTGTTCCATATCAACATTTTGATTCCACTGTGTTTTCTTCTTTTAGTCAAGTAGTTTTCTGTTCTTCTCTGTAGAATTACACTTTATGACTACCAGGCCATGTGTAGAACAAACAAAGAGAGTAGCGACAGTGCCCATAGCTTACTGGACGTAAGTATAGCAAATTTTCTGAGCACCTTTCCATGAAATCATCAAAGAAATTGTTGCAAATATGTCATGGACATTGCAAGCCCATTATTTTGATTTGGAATGCTTATAGCTCTTATCCTGATGCATAGAGGGAATGGTTCATTATAAACAAATGCAAAGTGTTAAGCATTTTCAAGTTCAAATACTCCCACAATCACTTTTAAAGCTGGGCCACCATTTCTGAGGTTCTGTTAGAATGTTCTGTGCAAAATATGAATCCTCCTTCCTAAGACTTTGTGAATTTGTCAATAGATTGCGCTTTATTTGGGGGACTGGAATCACATATGCCTTTTCTGTATGTAAACACACACGTATGCAGAAATGTAATTAAAATTTAAAATTTGGATTTTTTTTTTATATGAAAGGATTGGTTCATTGCCAAGGCATACAAGTCAGTGATTCTATCACTTTTTTTTTCCTTAATATTTAAAGAAGATGTGTTTTAAAATAGAATTCCATTGTGTTTAAACCCTTGTCTTGCAATCAGATCTGAATACAAACCCTGTCCCCCTGCAAATCCTGATTAGAATCAAAGGGGGTCTTCCTACAGCCATGCTTCCTTGTTGCTAAATCATGTACCTAGATAATAACCCAAAGGGTATTTTATAATAATGTATGTGTTTTACTGATTGCTATAATAATCTATCAGAACTAATAATGTGTTAGATAAAATACAGGTTTTGCATATTAGAAAGGAACCATTTTAACAAGTATATGACTGTATTAGCATGAAAAATTCTTATGTGAAAACAGCAGCAACACGCTCTAGCAATTTTACCAGTCTGGAAAAGTTATCTGATAGTATTTTTAAATGCACAGGCATCTAGCTAGAAAAAATGAGCCTACCCATACTTAAACTTCTGAGTAAATATTAAAGTTCTGGCAACTTCCAAATATCTATAAATATCTATATTTTCATTTCCATATTTACATGATTATGCTTATCAAATACCTAGAAATTTGGATTTACTGCATTTATCAGTGTGTTATCTGCTAAAGCCTGAACCTGAAAAAAGACTATCCACACAATAAGTACCAGGCTGTGCAATGAGACTTAAATTATCAGTGAAATAAAACGAGATGCAGTGAATCACATTTGCATGAAATATTTTAAAATTACAAGTCTTAGCAACAACATTCTATCCCAAGGCTTGGGGCTTCAGCTCAGTTTGCATAAACACCCAGCATGTAGAGCCAAAGTATTTCTCTCTTACGAGTGAGTTTTAATGCAGGAGATTTTCACTACTCCAATTTTTGTGCAGTCTGTGTTTACAGAGTGTAAACTATGCAACTGTTGTGAAATACAATGAGACATGGTGAGCATGTCCATTCCTTATTTTTTTTAAAGATAGCCAAACACTTCTTTAAATGTGAAATGAGTTTTTGTGATGTTCAACATGAAATTTCAGCAGAGCTTTGGTTATTTTATTACTTTCCTGTTGATTGAGACACTTCTAAGAACCATGACTATAGAGAAAATATAGAGAACTTGAATAAAAACAGGTAGGGTTAGATTCCTCAAAAGTATTTTTTTCCTAGTTTTAGGTTTAGTTTTGTACATATTGATCAGGTTATTAGGCAGTACTCAGTACAGTTTCTACATCTTTTTTTCTAGCATATTTTCTTGTTTTAATTTATTGAAGTCCTAGATAACTCTCCATAGAACCACTTTGTTGCACATGTATCAGTGCCATAGCTACCTAGCTCAGTTCCTTTAGCTCTCAACGATAGTTTAAATACATAGAATAAACTTCCTGCAGTTTTTGAAGGAACACTCTCTGAGTGGAAAACGTTTAGTAAAATCGTATTTCATAAGAATGCATTATATCAATGTAATTAAATATTTTCACACTAAAATTTCCAAACAAATTATTTTTCTCATTTTTTATTGAAAGGTTTTTTTAGATATATTGAGTTTTTAAATTTACTTTTAGTTCTCGTATTCATTTTATAATATTATATTTTGCATTAAATGTATATTGTTATACATATACTTTACTGTAATAATAAATGTATCATTTTCACTATATCATTTGTAATCATGAAAAAAAAGGAATGCAAGGAAGTTAATTACTTGAGTGTGAAATTTCAGTTTATCTGATTTGGAATGAAAGCAAATAAGATGTTCCACAGGGCTGAAATTTTGTTTTCTTTTCATCTCTAGGAAAGACTTGTAGCTTGGCCACTATGCATTCTTCTGGCTTGCTATTTCAGCCTTTCATGCCACTGACTGGCTGGCTTTCTGTTATCAGCCCTGTGCAGAGATACTCTGTGCCCTCTGAGAATGTTGAATGGCCAGTTACTGCGGTGCAAAATGGCACTGCCTCAGCAAAGTGCTGATTCACGACATTTAAATGTGGTTTTAGATATCTGAGTAATTACTTTAAAGTCAGTACTACTTCTTACATTTACTAAAATACTCTGTTGATATGGAATCTAAAAAGGCTGTAAAACTTTATGTAGCTAGGAGACCCTAAAACAAATGAGTGAGACAAGGATAGACTCAAAATTTCTGGGAACTGACTTTTCTGCCTTAGATTCTTTCATAAAAGAATGATCCTATTGATGGTATTTTCCCAAACAATATTCAAACTATAGCTGTAGGACTGTAAACACAGGATTTTAAAAGTATTTGCTATGATCCAGAAAAACAGTTGGAGGGGGAAAGAATGTTAAAATCTACTTAAAATACTTACAACTGGGCCTTCAATATGACAGAGATAACTTCATTTAGGTAAATTCAAAACTCAAACTAATTAGGCTGAGGTAATTAATAGAGATTTGCATTATAGGCAGGTCTGTGAATTGCAGCCTAAGAAAAGCTCATGTTACCTACCAGAGCTGTTCCTCCAGCAATAGCCTGGGAAATAGGAACCCCTAGAGGTTAAAGAATGAAGAATCAATTGCGAAACTTTTCTTTTCCAAGTGATAATCTGTGTAGATGACCAACCACATTAAAATGAAATTTTATTACTATATATTTTAATATTCAATATAATAACATTTGCATCTTCATAGGAAAAGATTATTGCTCTATTTCTCATTCTACCCATGCATTTGAATTTCTATAACATAGTCTTTACATTAAGAATTCAGTTAAGATACAAATACTGCATGTTTTGTGTTTTTATTAAATGAGTTGCTTCTCTTCAGCCTTATAATGCCTTCTTTGCTGCAGTAAAATGGATTATGACTGAGCTGGTCTTGTAAGTAAATTTTATCAAGAACTTAATCAATATTTCTATGAATTAATGAATATTTGTACTTCTGAATACTAATGGATATTTGTATGTTTTGCCTTTTGCAAACAGCTGCTTCTATCATATGATTTTAAACACCGTAGTATTATTTTTTTTACTTTCCAATTTTACATTGTTAAAATCTGAGAAAACTTTGGCTATATGAATGCATAGCTGCACTTTTTACATTGTTCATGGTCTTTACTTGTATCAGTTTGTCTTTGCTTAGCAGATCGCAATATACAATCCAAATTTATTATTGTGGTTACTGTTAAATTTGACATAAATGTCTGGCTGTTTGTAATGCTGTTTGGGTGGGCTGTTGTCAATATAGCAAACTGTTACAGAAATTCATTGTATTGTTTGTCACTTCATGGATTTCTGTCAGATGGACCTTTTACAATATATGCCCAATAAGGTATACTCTGGATGTTGGCAATATTTTTTTTTTACCTAGCCTAATTCTTCTAACATTTCAAATTAATACATAATGAGCATTGCCTTTAAGAGAAATCGCCTAAGAAATCACAGAGAAATATCATATGGCGAAGAGGAAGCCTTAAAATGTATCTTGTATTATTAATATACATGTTTTATTATTATTATTCTTATCAGAGAGCAAAGTTACAGATTTATGTGAATTTTATGTTTACTGAAACAGAACTTCTTTTTAAATCATTTTGTTTTAATTGCGAATTATGTGAGCTTTCCTCAAAGTTTGGAGTAAGAGTTGAGGAGGATTAACTGAATGTCTGTTGCCAAAGGGCAGAGGCTGATCTTAAATGTAGCTTTCAAAGTAAATATCAGGGAAAGAAATCATGTTAAAATGAGACTTTGATGCTAGCTATAACAACTTCAAATATTTCCAGAAACTCTCTGTTTTTAAATATTGTAGTTCCATGTCCATATGATAAACCAAATGTTGGTTTCACATTCTTTACACTTAGAATAACTAATAGACTGACACGTTTCAGTCCATTCTTTAAAGTATATTGCAGTATATTTTAGTGGGAAAATGCATTCTCTACATATCTAATTAGAGTTGATTAGACACTGGTTAATTAATCTTTTCTGTCCCTAGAAATAAACTAGTTTTATTATTTTGTTCCAGAATTAATGCAGGAAAGTATTTTATGTCTACTCCTATACCGTAACCTGGATGGTTAAAATAGACTAGAGTCTATTTTACTAGAGTCAAAATACCCTACATAATGAAATAAAGTTCAGTAATGTCTAACAATAAAAATACTGTAAACTGCCATGCTTTTGAGGATTTTAATTGACACTTCAAATAAGATCAGTAATTTAAATTAATAATGGATAAACCTATTATTTATCAAGGGGTTTAGTTTAAGAATAAATTATCAGTGGTTAGATACAATCCAGTGAAAACATTGAGAATAGCATTAGTTTATAATCCCAGCATTATACTAGTTACATGAATTTCAGTTCTGTGTCAGCATTTCTTTAAAATAGGATTAATGGTATCAAAGATCAATGTTTTGAAAACATTTTGTGAGATAATATGAAAACTCTAATTATTTCTTTAGGTTCCTTGTGGAATTTAATCTATGCAGTTGGTGGCATTCTGATCTAACAGCAAAAGGTAAGTGTAATTTGTTTCCTGGTCATAATGACAGAAATAGCTAGATTAAATTAGATTTTTGAAATTCAGTTCTGTGTACAATGTTTTAGATTAATGATAATGGACATTTGGTAAAAATAGTTTGTCTCCCATGTCAGCATCTTCCTTTTTCTTAATGTTTCCCAAAACAAAAGATAATTAAGATCTCTGAGCACAAAATGCTTCTGTGTACTCTAGGAATACAGTGCCCTGCTATAGTGGAAAAGTTCAAATAGATATGATTAAATATGGAGGGTTTAAAATGTTTCTCTTCATTCCAAAACAGTCTTTGTGAATAAAGCAATTTCACTAGCCTTTTTCTGCTTGTACTACAATTTTCTAGAGATGTTTTAATATGTAGGGGGTTATTGTGCTGGAAAATACCATTTTAACAAAAGTCCACAAGAACATAGTCATCTCCATATCATTTCACATGAAAAGAATTTTTAAGGCTTAAGCAGTAAATTTTATGGGTTTTTTAGAAACAAGATTGGTTAAAACTGTAATTAGTTTTATCATTCCATGCAAAGTAGACATTTTAAAGTAATAAAATCTAGATGAATTAAAATTCAATTTACTCAAAATAATTTTGAAAGTTGTGGAGGCTTCATTTGAAATAGAAATGAATTTTAACAGTTCCCATAAGAATTGGGAAGTTTTCAATGTCAAATGTCTCTTATATTTTAGTAGACTTTTTATGGCATTTCACAACTGTTACTCAAAAATAAGGGACTAATTTACAAAAGCAGTTCTTTTCAATTGGCTATTTCATATACCATTTATTGGTGTAATGATTTAAACTCCATTCTTCAGCCTCGTATTTGCAGATTTGCATATTCCTTAGCAAAGCAGGGAATAAAATTGCTACTTTAGACTTCAGTTTATATTTGCATTACTTGGAAACTAGGCTGCCTCTATGCCAAAATAAT
Source organism: Eurypyga helias (assembly GCF_000690775.1). Lineage (NCBI taxonomy): Eukaryota > Metazoa > Chordata > Aves > Eurypygiformes > Eurypygidae > Eurypyga > Eurypyga helias. Next base: position 85,356 of record NW_010256042.1, read on the forward strand.
ATCCTGTCTCAAGTTAAGGTATCAAGAAAATGGAACATACTGATGCCCTGTATTCCAGTATCCCCCTGGAGTAATAAAATGCTGGAGCTCTTCTAGCAGAAAGAGCTATCCTGGAGCAACCAGAAAGTATGGCAGTAAATGGCAAAGCCCATGTCAGGTTACTACCCTTAGTATAGCTTTGCCCATACTGACGTAAACTATATACTGCATTGCCACACTGAAGCTAATTCTTCTGTTACGTGAACAATGAGCTTGATTTAAATTGTATGCACATACAGATAGAGGTTCATGAGAACCACCAAGACGCTCTTTGCTTTTGGGGCTGCTTCATAATCAGCAGTGCCTGGATAAGTCTTCTAAAATCCAAGACTAACTTTCCAGTGACTTCCCTAACCATGATGAAAACTGTGTCTTACATGACGGCTGTGCAGGACAGTAGGGTTTGCTGTGCTGGACCTAGAAAATAGAAAGCTGTTCTGTATATCTAAAGAAGAATGGCAGGTATGCCAGTCTTAGTACTTGGTGTCTGTGGAACAGCACAGTGCAGCCTGAGTAGGGGATGGGTACCTTTTTCAGATGTTTTTCAAGTGTACTGTAGAAATATGCCTTAATGTATGCTGACAGGAAACATCTAGCGGCACTTGCATTGTATATTGGGGAAAATAATCTTTAAAGACAGCATCCCTCCTCATCTCATGATAATGTTTTGTATTCTAAGTGTGTACTAACTACAGAAGACAGGCATTAATAACTTGCAACCTTTCTGTTCTTAAAGATAAAAATAGCATTACAACACTTAGACAAGTGATTGAGGGATTTTCTTTTATGTTTTATTTGAAAATGAAGCTTTAACTACACAATTAGCTTACTCCATTTCTTTGATGAGTAAGATTATCGAAAATATCCCTTCATCATGATCATTGGACTATCATCATTGTTATGGTACTACTTGCCCGGTTCAAATTTGTTTAGGTAGTAAGCGATAGTTGTTTGGAAGCCAACATGTGTTAGCAAAGCAGAAAAGATTTTGCAAGAGAGAAGTCAACAGGAGAGAAAAGCACATGCTTAGGTATGTTCTTTTGTAGATGCTTTACCACTAAGAGTTGTAATAATTATAACTGTACTTCATGGAACTAAAACTAATGAACTTGCACATTTTTTTACTTAACTACACTTAACAAAACTCAGTAAATAAACAAAACAAACTAATAAATCACAATTCTTCTGATGGAGAAATTACTTCCTGCTCAAATTGTGACATTAATCGAACACCATGTTATGGAGATCCTAGGGGGTCCCCATACACCTGCCAATTTGCCAAACCCTAGTATGAAAAGTACTTCTGCACAAGGTCTTGTAATCTCAATCACATTTGTAAATGAGAAAGAAGAAACTGATGCCCTAAACCTTGGGCAACCCCATCATCTTCTGGTCTCTAACGAGGTGCTGGAAACCTGAGACCCATGGATCTCTGACAGTCTCTTTGTTACACAAGCCATATGTTGATACAAGTGAGAGTAGACCCAAAATACAGGTGATAAATTTCAGTCATTCTTGGCAACAGATAAGGAGAACAGAAGAGAAAGGGAGAAGGTGCAGCAGAGCTAGGCAGACAATTCATAAGAAAATGCTAAATTCTTAAATATGTCAGAACCATGGGGGAAAGATCAGAAATAACAAAACTTTTCTGACCAACCTTAGTTCTTCCCTTGAGACCAGTGCATTTGGGGGACTGTTTTTAAATTACACACAAAAGTTACGAACAGTTCAGAAATGCATGCCCTAGTGCGTGATTGCGAATGGAGTTTTGCTCATTCCCCTGGCACTGTGCATTAGATACACCACGGGCTCTGCAACAGATTATCTTGAATGGAAGATCTGTCGAGTCCAAGAGCCTGTTTAGTGTAATCTATTTTTGTCATACCTCGTCTTGTTTTCTCACTTAGCAATTAGCTTAAGATAGGCTTAACATTTGTGCTGATGTGCAAGTGTATCCCTGTGTTAAGAAAGAATGAAGGGGTGGGGAGGAAAAAGTTAATGAGGGAGAGACATTGTTCATCAGATATATCGGTGTGGGAGTCAGAAGAGCTGCCTTCCGTTCCCAGCTTTGCTGCTGTCCTGCACTTCAGTCTTGAAACAGTCTCACTGCTTCCTGGTACCTCAATTTCCCAATCTTTAAGATGTAACACTTTCTTTTCCCTCGCAGGGCAAGGGCTTCAGATTAAAGTGTTACGGAGTCTTAATTATTACGATTGAGGGAAGCAGATAACAAGCGTTAGTTCTGGGCAAAGTAACACTTCTGCTCCCCACCCACACAGTTATTCTGACAGATGTAACTCTGCAAAGATCCCCAAACTGTAATCAAAATAAGTGTTTTGACTTCAGTAAAATGTACCACAATTTAGTTATCAAATATATGTAAACTCCCCCCACAATTGTTAGTGATGCAGAACATCAATGGAATAAAAACTGTAGTAAGTCCATTTTGAACCTACAGAGAAATAAAAGCTTGTGCATAAACGTAAAGTAGGTTGGCAATGGCTAAACCATGAATAACTACTTTAACAGTTATGTCTTACAAAATTACATTCCATGGATAAACTTACTTTTTTTTTTTTTAATTGAAAAAATAGTGTTATGCACTGCCTAGGAAATCTCACAGGGTGGCAGAAGCTGAGTAACATTTCCGTTCTCTGTGAGCTCTGTAATACAGCATCTCATGTTGTTCAGAATTTTGTGTGCTGTTCTTCCCATGTTAACATCAAGATATTTTTTCCTGTGCCTATAGCGCAGAGGTTGAAACAAACCTTAGAGCCCTGTGATACTGAATATCCAGCTTTTGTTTCCGAACGCACTATAAAGGAGACCACGGGGAATATTGCTTGCGATGACTGTTTCAAGTAAGCCCTTTCAATTTTTCTTATACAACTGTTTGTGAAAAAGCAGTAAAACTGAACTATTCAAGGTTATGTTGAAGAACGTACGAGTCTGTTATGTTTTATCTTTTATAATGACCTCTGTCAGGTTGTCATTTCTCTTATTACAGGGGTCATTTAAAAGTTTGATACTCTTAAATTAAAGCAGTGCCTATTATTTTCTACCAAAAAATGTAAACCCAGTAGAGACTTATGCTAATTTCAAAGAATAGTGAATGTTTTAAGACACAGGCAGTGTTCTAAGGGCATATTCTGTAAAGATATAGATAGGAAAAGGTTGGTGCTGTTAGCTCACCTATTCAGGAGTGAAACCCTGCTGGATGGGTTAGAAGTTCCCTTTGGTACAGTGAGATCTGATTGTTTTACTTGAATGCCAAACAGTGTTTCTGTCTTAGAATTGTCAAGCTGAAAGAGTGGGAGAGCATTAAATCTTTCCTCCAAACTTTCAGTGCTGGGAAGCTTAGTTTATAGTAACAAATCTCACATGTCAGGGCTGCAACCTTGTCAGTTATATCAGTGCTACTCCGAAGTTGTCCCTCACAGGGTCAAAAGAAGAGAGAGACCAGTCTAGTTTTTCTCCTTCATACTAAAAATGTCTTTTCCCTGCATTTTTTGCCTATGTGCAGGGATATTTTTACTGTAGTTATGGTACATTTTAATTGAAGAATTGCATAGGTATATTGTTTATGCAAACTTATGTACATCAGTAAGTATCTTAATCATATTCCCTTTATGCTGACAGGTCATTATCACAAAGGAGATGTTTTTACAGAATTAATTTCTTTAGCAATATAAATGACAGGAAGAATTCATAAGTTAAACAGAAATTGTTACAACTCTCTCTTTCCAGACTAAATCAATATGCAATTAGCAAATAAACGTGAAAACTTCTTCCCTTTGAAGTCAATAGATGGGCTTCTGGACTTGCTTCTAAATTTTCTCCTCGATATCTTCATTGTTTTAAAACGAGTAACAGGAGCAAGTACACTGGAGATATATTTTAAGTGCTAATATTCACTTTTAATTTGCTGCTGACCAACTTTTAATTATAAGGAAATTATTAATGTCCAGTATGAATAATTGGTTTTATATGTCCCTTGGGACAGAAGTAAGTAAATTGATCTAGGGAACCTGTTAAGTGTAACAATAGGTCCCACTGCCTGAAAAGTACCAACTCAGCAAAATCAAGCAGTAACTTTTCCACTTGACATATTAAATACAATGTATGCTACGCTGCTATGAGTCCTTCATGTCAACACTGTAGAACTGAAGCAACCTCATTAACTTAAGCAGCCTTATCTTTTAGCAGAAGATTGCTGAGAAGTTATGCAACAAATTATCATACCTCTCTTATGTCTAAATATTGCAAACAGACCTGATTCCATCAAAAGATTAATTAAACAGGACCAGATTTTCCCAAAGGAATGCAGATTTCAGTCTGTCTTCTTAGGTAACTTCAGGTCAAAGGAAATAACTTTCAAAAATAACACAATTCTGCAATACTTGGACAACACTGAGTTGGAAACTGACTTTAGTGAAAATTATAGTATTTCAAAAATAATGCGCTAAGATCTTTTTCATAGAAAAACATTTTGTGTTCCACAGTGGAACAGAAAAAAAAAAAAAAGAAAACCCTGTAAGTTACAAACTGATCTCAAGGCACCCATTATTTTTCTCCGCAAGCAATGGCAAAACCTAGAGAAATAATCCAGAAGAACTATTACATTCTCATGGGAAAGTTCTTCCTTATACCATTTACCCACTGTCATTAACAATCTACAAATTGCATCTAAGATTGCAGACTGCATTAGATTCCAAATACTTTTGTTATAACCCAGGACACTTTCCCGCAGAACAGCTAAGGAATTTGACCTGAAGTCCTTTGTAGACCTACATCTTCTGACCCAGTTTTCTGTTTCATGGTCTCAGTACCAATAAATATTTTTACAAGCAAGTGTATTGCTTAACATTTGTAATTTAAGAATGATGGGTTCAATCAGTCAAAATTAAGGTTCAACTGACACTGTGTATTGAGTAGTTAATCTGCATGGTATCTGTTGCATACTAGGCTCTTGATTGAGATCTCTTTGAGATTCAATGGGATTATTTTCTGTGTCCTTCTTGGATTGTGTTAGAGACTAATTTGTGATACATACTTAATAATCTTGATTACAAATAGAAAAAATGTATTTGTAAATTTTTAGCTGAATATACACCCACACTAATATTGCAAACCTCTCTGAAAAATACTGGAAAAGTGAACAGGTTTGCATACAAAAGTTGTGCAAATAGTCTGCTCAAGAAAGCTGGTATCACAAGTTACTCGTTTGAGTCACTGCCTGTTGTTCCTGCAGTGGCAGGCAATGCTACAGACCCCTTGTCTGAAAAAGGAGACTAAAAGCTGTCTCTTACTACAAGTAAAATTGATGGCTGATGTTAATTGAAACCATATAATTTACTTAGATAAGACATTTTGGAGCACAAATACTGTGTTATTGCTAACAAAGTCACAGTCATAGTCAACAGGGTCACATAGTGAGAGTCAGAAGCTCAGTCTTATTCTGTCCTGGGTGTGCTGTTACTGATCTTATAGGAATACCCTGCACTTCACAGTCACCAAGGGGAACAGTTACCAACTGTAGTTATGAAAACTAAGCCTTGTTCTTATAAATGTTTCCAATCATAATATTTAATTATGGGTGCTTGGATCTAAGTCAAAATACCCTCACAAATCAATCACACAGTAGAAAGGACTACATGCTAATTACTTCATAAATAGCTGGCTCACCATTTTTAGCCGTCTCCCAAAACTTATTCAGTCAATGGAAGGGCACCTAGGCACTTAAGTGGGCTTTTGAGTCAGGCACTAAATGTATACAGACATAAAATACACTTTCTGTATGTAAACTTATCTCTTACTAGCAAAAGTAAATGCTACCTTGGGATAATTTGCAATGTTTGAAAAAGATTTTCAAAAATATAGGTTTTATTAAGAAAGCAGGAGCCTAAAAGAAAATAAGAATTAACATAAGAATGTCATTAGGGTCAAGGTTTGGCTGGCCCAACCCATAATTTGTTGTTATTCAATATTCCAATGATTATTAAATTAATCTGTTATTTAAACAGCAATCAAAACCAAGTCAACCCACATTTTCTAAGCACTGTCAACAAGACAGAAAAACTGTTGGGGTTTCTTTTTTTTGGCCTTTTTTTTTTTTCTTTAATCAGAAATGCTGTCAGATTTTCCAGTAAGATACGCCCTTTTATAGCAAAGTCATACTTCTGAAAACTCATATGATAGACTGTTGAATGTTCTATGGCAATTTCAGTGTTGGAAATAGTTAATTGCTAAAAAGAAATGGTTTTTTTCTTTATCAAAGTCAACTGGCACTCTTCCTGTTGAGTCAGAACTACACTAATGCCAAACGCACTTGGTATGGGTTTTAAAGGCATTGTGCTGCTCAGAGATGTGTTTTTGATTAGACGTTAAATTTGAAGTCTTTGGCTAAATAAGCATCTCAATGCTGCCTGCAGTTTTATGAGGTATTGCCCTGATGTGTTAGCCAGTATTTACTACAAGTAAGCATGTCAACCAAAGTTCTTCAGCAGTTCTCACTGGTTATGTTACTGGTTTTTGCTTTCTGGTGATCTCAGCTTTGCAAAGTTTAATTGCTTATACTTAAAAAAAAAAAAAACAAACAAACAAAAAATCCCACTGAAAATGTCTAAGGAAAACATCTTTAGAAAGGCAGAGGTGTTATAAATGAGAAAGGATGATGGCTTCTAGGATATTTGACCAAAGGAAGTTACCTGATCTTTTAGTATATCTATTCATCTGTTTGTAGAACAAACAAAATGCTTTCTTTAATTGCAAATCTCATTTTTGCATGAACATTTAGTTGTTTTCTGTTAGCTTCATCTAGGAAAATACCATTAATTTCATCATTAAATCAGGCAGCTATGAGGGTGTTATAGATATTCTGTAGGCACAGCAGCTTACTCATCTGACTATTTATACATTAAGTAAATATCTTAAAATTTCAAAGTTACAAGGAACCATTTGAGTGCAGAGTTGCCAGATTTGCTTGTTCATCTGTAGAAACTGTGGGTATACAAATCATGCAGCAGTTGCATAGTCAAATGCTTAAAAATCTGCCCTTTTAACCTCTCCTGTTCATGTGTGATGACATACTGGACTTGGATGGAGATCAAAAATCTGGCCTTACTTCCAGTGACCCAGAGAGCAAACCCCTTTCTCTTTTAATTGCCACACTCATGGGTCCACAAGGTCAATACCAAAAACCCAAAGAAATTGGTTTTTTCCCAGTTGATTCTTTGTGCACAGTTGTAAGACACAAAATGAAGAGAAAAGCAAATATGAGCCATATTTTCACTAGGGAAGCAAGGAAGTGTGTAGCTACAAGCATTCTAACCCTGGGAAAGACTAATGTGTGTGTTCTAATTATGCAAGATTAATGTAAGCGTTCCCTTTACTTTGTTGTATATCACATGTAAATTGCCTGTTAAATTGATAGGAACTACTTGTGTGATGAAATACTGTTTCATGTATTATATATTAGGCACATTAGAGTGTTAGTAAGCAGACAGTTTTTTAAGAGGGAAAATCCTGAATAAACCAAATGCCTTCTCTTGCTTTCTTATGCAATGGGCATTGGGTGCTGTTCATTGTCAATAAAAAGAGGTAAATGGCAGTGGAATTATAGTTCAGGATGACACTGATCCCTTCGTATGGATTTATAATGGCAAATTCCAGACTTGTCCACTGAATGCGCTTATTTGGCAGTAGCAGAAAAATAGCAATACAAATTAGATTCAGATTGTTCAGGGCATGAGTATATTAGTGTCAGGAATAGTGCAATCTGCAGACGTTAAAATGGTAATGGTTTTTTAAAACCACTTCATCTTGCGACATACCACTATTTGCTAAAATATTTCTGCATCTCTTTCTCATTAGAAGCTTGCCAAAATGCTGTACGTGATCGTGTTTAAAATGTGTAAATAAATACACATTTTCAATTTCCTGTGAAATAAATAATCATTTGCCTTTTCAGATATAGTTGTTTTACTTCTAAACAAATCAGCTTGCCACATAAAACAAGCAAAGCATCAAGGGCCAATTTCTTCTCATTTGGACCTCTATCTACATACATCAGAATACTCCTGAAGATTCCCTGGAGTAGTTTGGGCAGAAAATTATAGTCTGTCTTCTAGCAGACATTTTGAGTTGCTTTCATTTTACTGTATCCGTTTTATAAGAAAGGCAAAAAAGAAAAACAAATGTTCCCAATATTTCATCACACTTTGTTTAGACTCATTGTTTTTACATGCTTGGTTTTTTCAGCAAACATGCTAAGTGCACGTGATACCATGCACATAAAATGGTTTTGACCTCTACCCGTGTTGAGACACAGGTGTGCTGCAGTCAAACTGCTCATGGCTGATTTTGGCAATGTTGAACAGGACTTAAATCTCCGAGGGCTTCCTTAGATGTGCGTTGGACATCAAGAAGTACCTTCAGGGGAAACTCAGTATTTTGCTTACCTTGGTAGTTAATTGTTGAATTCTCAAGAATCCACGTCTTAGCCTATAGAGTCATCTTGCAACTGTACCTTGAAAATAAGATCTCCCAAACTTGCAGAATACTTATGAGTGTTGAAAGGTCTTCATATTTGTGGCAACAGCAGTACTGGTAGAAACATAGTAGCCAAAACACTAAAACTCTAGAAGGTCCCAAAAGACTTTTTCTTTGTTCTTTCCTTGTAAAGGGTATCAAATTCTGCAGTTTCAACTGCTAGAATTATTTATTAAAGGTCTTTATACTTAGTTTAAAATCCTATATGTTTTGTTACCCACACATCTCCAATTGTATGCTGAGTAACTTCCTCTCCACTCCAAAGGCAACAGTGATTATAACGTTTGTCATGCAGGTGCAGTTTAAAGTCACTGAATGGGTAATTTAACTCTACCCTTTGATAATGTATATTTTGAAGGACCAGTTCAGGAAACACTGTAAATTACTATTTTCATTTAAGAAAATAGGGATATAAAATAATAGGGCAAGACATACATGTTACCAGACAGGTCGGTGCCTGACAGACATTAGTTTAACAATTCTTTGAACAGTTTGCAAGGTGGGTGGGGGTTTTTGTTTGTTTGCTTGTTTTTTTTTGTTTTTAAATAGACAAGGAATTTCTATATTCCTTTTTTAGTTTCAGAACTTTTTTAGTGTTCCTGGTGAATTTGGGAGTATCATAGTTGCTAATACACAAAATGCCACCTCACATTGGAAATAGTCTTTCATTATTATTCTCAGATTCTGTTTCAGTGTTCCCCCCAAAAATTAAAAACTTGGCGTTTGTCTATTTAGTTGACAAAACCATGTAAATCTGTATTCAGGTTCTCTCTCTCAATTTGTTTGGCATTATAACCGTCATAAAAAAGTTAGAGAATGAAAGAATCACTATGGATCAAAGGAGAAAAAGTATATTCAATGGGGAAAAAAAAAAAAGAAAAAAATCTGCTCATATTAAATTTTTTTAAAAAGGCATTATCAATGTGAAGGAATGTATACTGAATGAGAAGGGGACTTTGTAGAAGGAAGAGAAAAATGAGGAAATGCACAGTGCTCTTCTCTTGCTGATCTGAACAACCTTTTTCATTAGGAGACTTCATAATACTGACCGTGTGGTCCATTGATAAATTCTGTAAAGTCTTGGAGGTACATGTGTCAGCTCCCTGGCAATTCAATCTATTAATGTGATCATTAGTTTCACTGTAAGGTTTTTTTCTGGTTTTAGTATAAGATGTACTCTCCTAACTCCCCACTACCTTACTTATTTCTCTCAAATCAGCCTAGAGCTGAACTGCTTGACATATAAAACTTCTGTGTGGGAGGGTGGTGATTCTCACCCATTCTCTATTCACAGTTAAGCTCAGAAGTGCTGTAAAATGTAATTACCATTACTTAAAAGTTAACATAATTTTGCATTTTAAATAAGCAGTAATAAATATTAACAAAATGATAGATAGCAGATGAAACAATGAAAGGATGCTTTGTAATGACAGGAGATTAAAAAAGTTGTGTGAATGTCATATTACATTGACTTGCAATATATATATATATCTCAAAGATGGCTTGGAATAGGAAAACTCACTAAAATAGGAAAACATGCAGTGACAATTTTAAAGCCAAGCACACTTGTGAAGAACTGCTAGGACTTGGAAATTCATTTCAATTTATAATATAATCATATTATACTCTGATGAAAAATAATGCAAACATGACTTTAGGCACCTGTACATGTAGCACATCCTTTTATAAAGAATTTGAAAGTGTAATAGATATTTAATAGCTTTTAACTTGCAAACCCAACATGAATCTTACATCTGAGTGCCATGCAGGGGACATTTGTGTATTACCTAAAATGTCATAGAGTTTTAACTAGCTTTGGAGAAGATGACATGTAGTGTACTTCATTCTTTCAGATGGGGCCTTCTCAAAAAAAAGTTAATAGACCTCTGATATGATTCGCTTTGTGTCAATTACCATCAGTGTACTTCATTCTTTCAGACGGGGCCTTCTCAATCATTGCTAAAGTTTATACTTACAGAAAAAAGTTAATAGACCTCTGACATGATTCGCTTTGTGTCAATTACCATATCTCCTCTGTTGTTCATTGTGAGCAATTTATCATAGATTCAGGTACCCACTATGCTTATGGACACCCAGTTATGCCTGGACTAGAAAGCTTAGGAGCACTGTCACACAAAATACTTTTTTCATCATAAATTCTGTACCCTCAAAGCTTTTTGGATGTTTGCAATATTTCTAATATACAGTTAGTAAATTGCTCTTATCTGAACATCAGTTAATTTGAGAAAGAATCCCCTGATTGATAATGAAAGAGGAATGACACTTCTGGACTTCCCTGTCTGAAACAAAGTGGTTGCTAACCCTGCCACAGCTCCCTGGGGTTGCAAGACTTCAGCAGATATACGAATGATGAGGATGATATTGTTAATTTAAATCCTTGTTTCTAAACTTTGCTTTGAGTAGGTGTGTGTGTACTGACACCAAATTGTGCTACAGCCAGTCAGGCTATACGTGGTAGCAATATTTTGCTAGCCTGGGGTCAGGTTACTAGCCTGAGGCTGAGAGTTTATCTATCTGTCTTTATATGAGAGGGTCACTAGCTACTTTTTTCTTATCCTTTAACTGCTCCAGTTCTCAGAAATGTTGTTATTGGCATATATGTTATTTTTATAAACTGCATTAAATATATTCCATTCTCTATTATCATTCACTTTAAAAAAAACCAAGTAGCACAATTCGACTGTGATATAAACATTTCATTCATTCATTTAAAAAATGTGATAAGTGAGAGAAATGTGGGTTGGAAATGTAGCCAGCAGCCTGGAAAGCACATGATAGAAGTTGGGAAACAGCTCAGTGGATATCTGCACTTCAGTTGAATGCTTAAAGTTTGTTCCAGACCATTAGGGTTGAACGTTTGCAACCAACAGTTATGTGAGTAATACATATTTGAGTACAGAGTGCACAATATTTTCCATTTACTCTACCCTGGTGCTGGTATGCTTTTTCTTTCTCTAAAAAATATGAAAGATCAAATTTGACAGATACAAAATGTAATTCCAAAGTAGCGACTAATCTTAATCCAAAATACTTCATTAATGCAGGTTTGCACTCAAAAAATACACTGAAAGGCTTGAAAGGAAATGGTTGAATTTACAGAGATGCTCGAGCATTGGATTACCCAGTGGGGGCTATCTGAATCAAGTAAGATAGAAATTCAGACTATTTTTTCCCATCTTTGTACATGTGTTTTGAGTTGCCCATTTGAAAATATGGCCCTCAGTTTATTTCAGTTTAAAATACTCACAGTGAAATTCATTCGTGCTTTTTAGTATGCATCCACATGGGCAAAACAACTGGTAGCTAAAAGATCTTTTCTATTGCCTCCTAAAAATAATTGATATGATTATGTATGTACAGGAGTGACATCTGCTAACACAAAAAAGAGATATTATTCTAGTCATAATGTAAGTCCCCCAGTCATGACTGTAACATTAAAAAATAGTATTTAAGTGTTCCTATGGTCACTAAGTTTCTCCTTAGAGAAACAAAGGAAAAATGCACATCTAGATTTTTTTCCTCCCCATCTTTGAATCAGCTTGTTAAAGTTCCTGAAAATGAAATTAAAGATGATTTTCAATAGCCATTTAAATGGTTATAAGGTTAAAAACCTGCCTCATTCATGTGTTTATTGTGACCACATACTCTACTACACAGTATCTGTTGTCATGAGCACAGATAAAATACCAGCATATTTTGTAGAATTAAAAATGTATGTTTGTAAAACACAACATATAGATCAGTAATCCTTACTTATGAATAAAAGTGTTTTAAAACAAAGCACAATAAATGCAGTATTTCTGTGAGAAAATAAGAATTATGTTTGAAATAGAAACATATAGCATTGTTTTTAAACAAGTTGAATTATTTAAATGTTGGTGCTGTGCTCAAATCATCCTCAAAGTGCAAAGAAGTATCTTCCATTCTGCAGGATAATGGCAAAAAATTTTCTCTAAATTTTTTACTTCCTCAGCTGTAGTCTTACCATGTTAAGTGTCTTCAGAGTTGGTGCTGCTTATCATTCATTTGTTCCCTCAAACACTTTGCAATCTTTGTGACTGTATGAAGAAAGAAGGGGAAAATGGATCTGAAAATCAGAGATTTCTGCATGCATTTAGGAGGTTTATTACCATTCTTTGTTGTTGAAATAAGTTGTGCAGCAGTGTCGCTGGCCATCAGCTAGCGGCAGCATGGTTGTAACACAGGAAAAGGAAAACAATTCAGTGCAAGTGACCCGATGATGGTATCTGGGAATCTCAGTCTCAACAGTCTAATACAACTGTGTCCTCTCTACAGCTGTCTGGCCCTCCCTCAGTCCCATACAGCATCTGCTGCCTTCAACACGTTTCCTTAACATTGGGTGTGTCTGGGGCTATGTGAGTAGCTGCTTATTAGTAGGGAAACCTCAGGTCTGTGTTCAGTTTATATCCTGTTCCGAACTTAACATCAGTCGACAAGGAAATGTATTCTGTCTCCTGCATGGAAATGCAGAGATCAAGCTATTTAACAGTAATATCGATTTCCTTTAATAGCAGATGTTATAGTCAAATAGTAGAGAGTACACAATGTAAAGGTTAAGTTTGCTTAGCTGAACAAGGCACATCTCTTGCATGTTTGAATTTAAATTACCTTAGCTTTGCCTGTTATGAATCCAGCCATGGTTAGGAAAGAAAAGGTGAAGCCAGCAGCATTTCTGAGATGACATGTTAAGCCTAACACATACAGATTATTTTGCACCGTATGATTCAAGTAGTTGTAGTGAAGCAATGACCTGTATTAAGCAAGAAAATAAGAGATTTACACAAGGGTGTGATCTTCAAGGTGGCCAGTAAACTGGTTTTCTTACTTTGGGAGATGTATCAGCCTCATGACTACAGCAGTCAGGAAGAAAACGGAGTCTAGTTCTGCCTTGCTACTGCTGTGCCTGGTTTCGTCTATGGGGATGATGCTCAGAAATCCCTAAGGAGACACACTGCAGAGGCCCCACAACAAAGCTGTCTGATGCAGCAATAACCTTCTTCCCTCTGTCCCTTTCCCACAGGGTGCTGACACTGTTTGTCCTATGGTCCCTGCCTTTTCCCCCTGTCTTGGAACATCTCCCTCCTTTCCGGGGAAATTTGTCCCTCCGCCACTTGCCTTATTGATACTTTGCCACCCCAGAGGTTCAGAGGCTGGAAGATGAAAGGAAGAGAAAGAAGCACACAGCGTAGAAAAAGGGCAGTGTCAGCTCAGTCCCTACTCTTCTACTGCCCTGAGTAGATTTTTTTTAATTATTCCTCCTTGCAGGAGAAAATAATTCTTATAATAGGAAAAAGAGGTGACATTTTTAAAATTCGTTTTTTGGAGTTTTTTTTAAACATAGTCTGTGGAAGAAATGATATATATCTACATGAGAAATTTTATATATACAAGCAAAGGAAGAGATTCAAATTGGGAAAAAAAAATCAAACCAAACAGGTTTGAAGGTAGTTTGCTGGTTCTTTTAGAACAGGTGCTGTAGTCTGCACTTAGCTTTAGGCATCACACTTCACCCTGTTCAGGGTGCATTTCTCTGCAGAATCACTATTCAGCCACTAAAGAGAGAGAAAGACCCTATTGCAGCAGATGATTCAGATCACGAAGCCAAGCTTCTGCTCTGAATTATCCTTGAATAGTCTGTGTCTCTGCTTGTACTCTGTTCAAAGTTGGAGACTATTACCCTTCTAATGTCAGAACCTGAGTTACATGCATAAAGGCAGCTGGTGTGACTGCCCTAGATTTGTATTACAGTCCTATTATGTTGCTTTCCAAATTCTAGGCTATCTTAAGAAATTAGAAAGAACTGGTTCTCTGTGGGAAGAGTCATTTAACCACTAGACACAAAAGTGTGCTTTCTTATCATGCCTTCATAAGCATGACTTCAGCAAATATAATTATGACTGGAGATGTACTTGAATTCCAAGTTTTTCCTGTTTCATTCCACAATGAAAAATTAATTTTCAAGCAACAGATAATTAAATACTTGCATTTTTGAGCAAATATTTCCTCTTTCCAAGTAAAGCATGATGTTTTTATATTCCAAGTTAATTTGTATGATATTTGTACAGATGTTTTTATACGGACCGATACAGAAATAGGATAGAAAGAAACAGATGAAGCATGTGCAATATGAGAAAAGCATTACATAATTCTCTGCCTCAAAATACAGACTTTCTTGGAAATTAACTCTCTATTCTTATTTTTTTCTTCATTAACAAAATAGTGTGGCATGACTAGGTTTTCTTCCTCCTCCTCTCTTTAGCACTTTCAAGCATTAAATATCTTCCCTCCTCACCTTCCCTGCAAGTGAAGAAGTAGTTTGTGTTTAGGTCTGTTTTAAGTCTCTGAGCCTCCACATCAAAAAACCCCAAACTATTTCCTTGGTGGATGGAAGATGGAGGAGAAATTATTAATAAAGTCCTTATTGACTCAATGTGGCTTCAACCTAACAGGAACCCCAACAGTTTATTCCATTTTATATGTGGAGACACATGCAAGGCTTTTCCTGTGTTGTCACTGTCGAATGATGGTGATGATACTGGTGTAAAGGGAAGAAGTTAAAATTAGAAGATTTACATTACTTAACACAAAAAGAGCTTTATCATTTAAACATGAAACATTCTCAATAATATTAAACATAGGCTATTGAACATAGACATTATTTTGGTTGTTAATCCAGCAATAAATTTCAATGAGCCCCCTTACTCTGTCCCTGAGAGTTGGCTCCCATATTGCCAGTGACACAAATGACAGCCTAAGCCAGCAGGTGTTCAGAAATGCTTATTGTAATATAAACTTTAGAGACTCACAGTGGGGCACACTTAAAAGACAAGACCATTTTCATTACTTTGTCAGCAACTTTATTTCCAGCTGCAGTCATGGAAGCTGTTTTGCTATAGGTTTTTCTCCCTTGCAACTGAATCTTGGCATATGCAATGAAACATTTTCATGGAATATTTCAGTATTTGAAAGCCTTCGTCCTGACTGTATGCACCTTTTGTTTTCTTTGAATGTTCAGTTCCTTAGACTTTACTGGCATGAACATTCACTGAAAATGAATTTCAAAAATGCATGCACAAGTCGCCATGGAAACTGAAAGTTGAACTCAAACAGAAGACCTGCTGCTGGGATGATTGTGTGGTTTATCCAGTTTGGTCACGGAAGCAGTGCCATGTGAATTATCTGAATAGTCACAGAGCAACTGCAGTGGTCCTGATTGGCAGAAACTTCTTTGCCATTGACCTTGTGAGGGTAAGAATACTTCATGACTGTGAAATGATCTTAAATTACAGCAGCTGAAAGAAGTATAATTTGCTTATGCACATTCTATTAATAGAAAAGAAAGCTAAATTGCACATAAAATATTTTTTCCCTTAATTATTTGCTCAACTTAATCTCTGTCTTCAATCCTTTCTCTTCACTTGTTGATATGTTAATCCTTTGCCTGTGACCTCACAAGTGAATAGCTGGTGAGGACATGCACTGGGCTTTACAACTTCATTTCAAGATTATGTTTGAGAATTGTGAAAGGGAAAACTTTCATTTACTGCTTGTGGAAGAGAATATATTCTTTTGTATTTACCTCTAGTATGGTGGATGAGAAGCTGGTTGTACCACTTTACTGAATATCTTGTTATGCACTATGAAAAAAAAACCTGAAGTGAGCCAAAAGTTTCCTCTTTATACGGCTCTTTAGATGACAGTTATGTGCTCTGTGGCACTCACCATATGGCTACACAGTTCACAAAATTCTGTATTAGATAAGCAGACTGTAGATTTATAAGAATGTTTACTGTTTGGTAAACTGAATCACTGGAATTAGTCAATATTTATCATATAATTCATGAAGTAGAAAAGTTTTTTTTGACTTAACCTAACATATTGCTCTTTTCAGTTCCTTTAATTCATAATTTCCTTCAATTCATGCATATACTACATTCCCCAAATAACCAGGTCTAGCAAAAATTTCTGTATCACTTAATTCCTACAAACCATTGTAGTTTTTGACTGTTTTGTCAGAGAAACCGTGAAGTAATTTACTCAACATCATAGCTCTATAGTGGAAACTTGCTTCTGGATTAAAGTGCTTTCTTTTTTATTCCAACAAGGTGATGTGACAGGAAAAGTTCCCAAATTTTTTTTTTTTTTTACTTCTCCTGTCCTGTCTTCTCTGGGGAAGCAGTAGCCTATATTGTACAGCCCTTATGCCCGCCCCCACCCCGGGATATGTGCCCACCTTTCATTAAATGGCACCTTTAAGCCTGGCCATGTGGTACATGCTTTCTCACAGGCTTCAGTATTTCCCTGGGGGCAGCAAAAAGGCACTATCACAAAAGTACTTGGAGTCAGGCACACTCTAGGTACAGCAGAAGAGTGATTACTCCCCTCACATCAAAAAGACAAATGGATCATTTAGCATCCAGTTGTTACAACACTTTATGCCCTTCAGGTCCTTTTCTGACCTACTTCTAAAGATACAACAAATACAGGTTTCAGACTGCCAAAATCCAAATTATGCCAATTTCTGGGAATAAAATTAATATGTTTTTCTGTCCTTTAAGGTTTGATTTATTCGTAACTCTTTTGAGAAATTCATGCAGTACAATTTTGGTCTTATTGTCTGTTAAAGATTTTCCCTCCTTTCCTTTTATTGGCCCCATTTCTCCCACACACAAATCCACAAAGCCACAGATACTCCATTACAATGATGTCAGCCTTGCTACATGCTGCAGCTGTTTGGTAGGTACATTTATAAAGTTCAGCCTTTTACATTGTGCCATAAATGTATATTTAATGTATAAACATAAAGCTAACATATTGCAGATCACTCTAAGTGTAATTTTAATGGAGGTTCAGTAAATTTAAAAAATACTGAAAAGTGTTTAATCTTTCCGTTGGCAACATTTGTATAGTAAGTTTTCCAAATTTTTTTTTTCTGAAGCTAGGTTTGAATATTCCCTGCCCCCTTGGCTATTTCATACTCTGTGATCTTTGGAAAAAGCAGGGAGATATTTTAGTAAGACAATATGTACTTTAAATAAAGATGTCTTAGGGAAAATATGCTTCTCTCCACATCATCTTCGTGCTCAAAACCTCACTTCATGTTCTGTACATTTACCAGTATACCACACTGAAAAACACCTAATTACTGGAATTGCCAGATTTCAATGATATTCAGTATGGCAGATATTCTGTTGATACAATATCTAAATTCTGACATGTTGTTTAAAAAATTTATCAAGAATTGGGTCTCAGCCTTAAAGCCTTTCTTTGTAGTGTGTCCTGAATTTCAAAGTAAAGGCTAAACAGTGCTTATTTGGCTCTGCCTCCTCCCACTTTTTGCTCTGGTATGTGCTTATGAGTTCAGCTCATTGTAACTATGTGGATCATTGAATAGTGCCCACAGGATCCTTCCCTGCTCTCCCCTGGGTGCTTTCCTTCTTACAAGCAATGTCTTTATTTCATGGTCTCCTTTTGAGTTGTCCACTTTGTCTTAATTTGAATGTGGTGCTGAGTTATCACCATATTTGTACTATATAGTCATCATTATTCTAAAATAAATCTCCCCACTTAGGAAGACTTTGAGGCTTAATCTCTGTTTTGTTGGCTCAGTAATAAAATAAGTCTCAAGAGGACAGATGAAAGCTGACATCTTTCTCAGTAGTTCATGTCGCTTCAAGCAAGACCCAGTGTGAATAAAGGTCCGAATGTGATTGTAGAGGCTAAAGTTTGGGACCGTGAGTTATCTCTCTGTGGCTGCAGAAGAGCCTTCATTATTTCTGCGGATTGGTTTCATGAGTACTTAAAACCTCTGGATCATCAATATGTCATGTACATCTCAGAATGAACCACCATGTTCTGTGAACTCAGGGAAGTATTGTCCAAAGCTCTCTACTTCTGTGAAGTGTGGAGATGTAGTATGATGTATAAATTATCTTTGTCAGCGTAATACAGCTGTTGTTGACAAGTTCAAAAACACCCTAACAAAACCTGTTGCTCAGAAGTACAGGTAAATTCACCATTATCTGATTTCTTTTTAATTTGCAGGTCTTTTGTTATCCAGCAAATCCCAAGCAGCAATCTCTTCATGGTGGTAGTAGATAATGAATGCTTCTGTGATTCTGTCCCACCTATTACCATGGCACCTATAGAAATAAGGTATATCCTTTTATTTGTAAATTTTTAAAGAGATGCAAGCATTGAATTTTTTTAAATGTAAAACTTGCAATACATGACTTAAGATCACATCTTTACTCATTACCAAGTGCTGGGGCTGTTTGAAATTCAACCAGCTGAGAATGTATTCTTACTTACTTTCAAATAGAATTCACTTTTTTTTTTTCTTTTTTGAACAGCCAACACAAATTAAACACACTTATGTGTGTATTTAAGTATCATGAGGCAGTGGTCATCTTTCTAACTAAACATCTTTCGAATTAGGCACTAAACATGCAATTTCCTTATGAGAATGGAGCTCCTGATATTGGAATTTATAACATAAAGAATATAGATTTTTACTATATTCATTTGAAAACACTCACATAAACTCAGGACATTAAAATGCAATGCTCAGAAGACCTCTCCTTAACTACCTTGTACATAATGAATCCCTTAAATGCGAACGTTTAAAATCTCAGAAGATAAGAAGACGCCCAGAATCTTGTCATGGATTTCACCCTGAAGTAAGTTTCTACCTCCTTTTCCATTCTTTTAGACTATGGTAGATGTTTAATTTCTTAAATAAATAAATAAATGGTAGGAAAACTATCTAAACATCAAGTAATCTGAATGCTTGGAACAGAGTAGTAGGGAAAATGAGTGACATTGTAGGTGCTTCAAATCTTCCTAGTACTCTTGTAGTCAATGGCTTGATTTACCACTTTTGTAGACTGGTTGGTATCACATAAGAGAACATGGCAGGATGTGAGCACAGACTGGCAGCCAAGGATTATCTGAGAACTTACTCTGGCTCAAGCACTGACCACAAGATTCCTCATTAGACATGGCTGGGAACCTTGTGCTGTTAATGGTTTTTGCTTTGGTTTTTTTTTTTTTTTTTCCAGTAACTAGCTTCAGTACCTCAACTGTCATGCTATAGTCATCATGTTTACACTTAGTATTGCTTGGGAGGGATCACTACACACATTTACTACTCTGTGTTCTGCGTAGTACTCTTACTTGTGTAGTGCCAAGGAGATCTGATGGAGAGCAGGACAGGATTACAGGGGCTTGTACAGCATATGTTCATAGACATATGTTTTACTATGGAGTATTATGACTTCGATAGTGTAATGCAATGTACAATGTGACCTAAAATATGGCATGGAGAGGACTGTGGAATGCTTGTTGACCATGCTCACTTTCAGCTTATAATCTAAACTTGTTCAAATGAAAAGGTATACCTGTATTACTTCCTGAGTGTATTTAGTTCATGGCGTTCATTGTTTGCACCAATTCTCTCTTTCCTATGTAGTCTGGCAAATAATAATGTTATCAGAGTTGAGTGTAATCGCTTGTATTTCTTTTTTTTTCTTCTTTTTCCTTTTTTTTTTTTTTTTAAGGAAAATGCAAGAGAATGTGGTGGTGTCTCAGGCCTTAGTGCTAAACCTCCTCTTGTCATTCTTCCTCTGCTATTGACGATTTTCTCAAGGTGACATTGACTGATGTGTTTGATTGGCATGCTAATACATGGATAAACTGTGACCTGGGAAATGGTGCAACGTAAAGGACATGAAATATAGTCAGAGCATCAGCATTTCATGATTTTAAACTGTTGGTGATATAAATTCTTAAAGATATGTTGAAAAAAGATTTATCTTTTTATTTTGCAAGTCATGCAGATGTGAATTTGGCATATGGTAGTCATGATTCATCAAAAAAGGACTTGGTAGATAGAGGTGACCATTGCTTTGTCCCATTGAAAACAATTTAAAACTGTGTACTTTTTCAATAAAGTATATTAAAATCACAATTTCAGAGTGTATTTTAAGTATGATAAATATTTGTTCCGTTAATTAATCATGGGAAGAGAATAAAATAATTGGTAGATGTTTTATTATGCTTTTAGCCTATTTCTGAAAAGATTTAGTGAAGTGTGGAGTTAGCTCTTATAATAAGGCAGAATACCTTTTATTAAGAAGTCAAGGAAACACATGTGCATGTATGAAGCTGAGCAGGTAATATGCTGTGCTGATTTATAGTGAAGTTTTGGTTTCTGGAAATAGCTATAAAACATCTCAGCCACATTTGGAAAGTGAGCCAAAGCCTGATTAAAGCTTTTTCCCTAACTTGGGAAAGCTTTAGGTCAAATTGGTTGATTTTGTTGCAAATGGCAAAATTAAATGCTTTTCATCTGTTACAATTTGTGGGAAGATATGTAAAATAACCTATATAAAAGGATGATACTGTTCTGTTAGTGTTCTGCCCTGTAGACGTCATGTCAGCTAGAAGCAGCTTGTTTTGAGGACACTCATAAGCAGAGAAAATTTCACTTACAGCACATCTGCGTCAGCTGAACTCACTACAATTTTCTCTGAGAATTCATTGAGGCTCACCCTCAGTGGGCAGAGATGAAGACCAGCATGGGCTTTTTTCCTAGGCCTTATGTTCTTCTTTGTAAGGGAAATGAGAAGATAAGATTTTGAGTATTTTAAAATCCTAAAGAAAGGGAGGTATTTATCCTACCCCTAGTATAATGAACATATTCCTCTTGCAAATCAGTAGTAATGTCCCTGTTGTGGATATGTTTGCTGAAGATCTTGGTCTTTGAAGTATGATAATCTCTCAGTTCATCTTTCGAGTTTTATACAAAGTAGAATGCTGTCAAGAGAATAATGTTACCTTCTAACAATACAATATATCAAATGCAAAATAAAATGCCCCTGTTCTAAATCTGCCGCTTGAAGATTGCACTTTCCTGATTGAGACTAAGTATGCTTTTAGCGTTAGATAAACACTAAGGAAATTTGCTATGTATCCTAGGTGAGCATAGGGAGTTAAGCCACTGAGAGGGGCTTTGTTTTAAGGAATACTATCCAGTATGTAAGAGGAAGAACCAGTAAAATAAAATTTCTACTTCAGTGCTTTAATGGGTTCAAACGCACCGGTACTTCCTTTGGTTCTGAAACCATACAAATTTTTGTCTGGGCTCACAATTTTCTTTTCCTCACCTTTTTATGGTTAGGAGTGTTTTACTGCAGACTTCTCTATCCTTCCTTGTTGGTCTCAAAATCACTCACTATGGGAATAATTTCCCAGCTGACAGTCAGTCGTTCTGTTGTCCTAGTGACATGCTCTGTTTACTAAGCTAATTGAGAATTCGAGGCATTTTCTACACTTCGACTGGCACAGATATCCTGCAGATCTTTGCTTGGTTTTTCTCTGAGCACCACTCCCCCTTGTTATCCATCATGCCTCCAAAATTAACCTCAATACTTTATAAATAAAGTATTTTAGTTCCTGATTTTCTTTATGAGTTTCCAGAACGCACAGCACTACAGCCTCATAATGCTTTTGTATGTCTGATGCTTGTTCTTTCTCAGTGAAACTTAAATGGGATATGTTTATAAAGCAACACAGTCCAGGTGATTTTTCCTTGTTAGTAGAAAGTGAAAAGAAAAACCTTGCTCATTAGAGCCATTGAAAAGCTTTGCATACAAATGTCTATCCTGTCTGATGTATAAATCATCATTGCTCTTACAAAGAAAAGAAATACATTAAAGGAGAAAATTTATTTCTACTGAACCAGGATGAAAATGCCTAATAATAATTCATTGTTAATTTTGGAAAGAAGTGGACAGTTTTGTAATTAAAAAGTAGCTGTGGACTAACAAGATTAAAATATGACAGTGTAATATTGTGAAAGACATTAACATATGGGTGTGTAAATTAATATTGGTCAGAGAAATGTGACAGCTCATTTTCAGACATTAAGACAAAATTATAAAGCAGAACGTATTGGTGTGCAAAAACAAGTTACCATGTAAAACAGAATAATCCAGGTAAGTTGTTTAAGTGTAAAAACATTTTTTATGAATTGCCATTTCTTTGCTAATGAAGATGTCCTTTTGATTTTGTATGTATTCCTCTACAAATTGGTGACGCTGTTTGGATTCAGGTTCGTAAAGCCAGAAGTTCATAAAGCCAGGAGAAATGGAAATGTTGCCTTGGGTTCACATTTGTGGATCATTGCCTATGCAGGTCCTCACATTCAGTTGCCTATGTTCAGTCAGTGACATTCACGTTGCCTTCTCTGAATTGCAAACATCAATCATGAGGGCATGAAACAGATCAATGTGGAATAGTGATAATGCTGTGAGATCTCTAGTTATCTGAACCAATTGGCTGCATCTGTACTAGTAAAGTGAGTGTGTCTGGAAACATTCCTTGGCACTGAGGCCGATGGGCTCAGAGTGGCGTGTAGATGTGTTGGTAAGATCTCTTGGTCTCTCAAATGGAGTAGCTGCAATACAAACAGCCTATGTCCATACCAATACAATGATCATGAGTTTTATGGGGCAGAGCTAGCTGACACAGGCTGAAAGCATGCCAAGGGCTATTCAAAACAGTTCTGCTGAAAAGCTGATCTCATTCTAATGCATAGGAATGTTCCTGACTGTTGTTAAGTTTACCCGTCTGTATGTCATCATTAGCTCTGAAACACTGAGAAGGTGTGAAGATACGGTGAAGTGAGTCTGTGCTGTTATACCGTAACCTGTGGCAGGTCACAGAAGGTGTAATTAAGTTTCATAACCTCACTAATCATAGGTGTTGCTCCGCTCAAATCCTAAAAATATCACGCAAGGTCTGATCCAGAGTCCAGTGTAGTCAGTAGAGAAACAGATGTATACATATGCATATATACAGCTGTATGTATGTAAACTATATGCATTTCAAATAAACAGGAAATTCAGACATCATCTATATTTTTATCTCCCTAAATCTGAGGTCAAAACCAAGAACTTGGACAACCGTACAGTCTGTTTCTACGCAGCAAGAGGCATAGCTGAAAGTTTCAGTTTCTGCAGGGCTTGGATTTTTATTCTTTTTTTCCTCTCTTTGTTAATGGCATTGATTTTCAACTTATTAGCCCCAGCTGCCTAGTCTTCCTTTAATCTTGATACAGCAAAAGCTGTTTGGGGGCTCAGGACTAGCCCTGGACACACCATTTTCTAATGGCTTTGTGTGGGAAAACTATCTGCCCATAACTGTCAGTGCTGCAAATACTCCTTCAAAATCCTGTAAGCTGGATAGCCTTAGGCAGGTTTCTGCAGCTGTGCTATCTCCTCTCATTGTTTTTGGGACACTGAGACTGCCTGACCACTGCATTTTGCTGCCAGGACCGATTCTGCAATATATATGCTAGGCAAAACAGGTGGTTGCCTAAGGCAAGAAGATATTAAAAGCAGCAGTGATTGTTTCATTGCTTAAATGGCTTCAAGACACTGTTTCAGTTTTCTTCTGATAGCAAGACCTCCAGAACAAGGCACTGGCCTTTTACCCCTTCGGTTCAGAAGGCTAGATAGAAATTTGGCTCAGAAGGTTTGCGGCTAGAAGACGCCAGTTATTTCCATTTGTCTCCCGAGTCCTTTATGGCCTCTGAAGACTTTTATATCTTGGGACTTTCTGTGCTCAGAAATTCCAACTCATACAACTTTAATGTAAATAGACATTCACAATTGGAAAGTTTTCTGCAGAAGAGTGCATCAAAATCTTGCAAGTTTATTTTATTTTCCTACTTGATTATTCTTTTCCCTGATCTGTCCAAGATATTTCCATTAGGTTGTTTTGGGTTTTTGGTTTTTTTTCTTTTTGTCCAAGTTCCTCGCCATGGTCCTGAAGGTTTCAAGTATGTAGTTAGCTGACTAGCTATTTATCTGATTTATACTTCCTCTGACAGGCCCAGCTCCCATGCATATACTGAGAGAGATATGGTTCCCATATACAGCATCTTCAGAAGATCTCACTGGAGTTTATCACAGTCCAGCTTGAAAGTCAGTTTTCTTCTCTCTCGTTTTTAGCCTTTGGCCATTAGGCTCAGATTATATTTCTTCCAATATAAAAATATTCTTTCTATAGCTCCTTGGGAGGATTTACCTCATCTTCAAGAGTCAGTCCTATGTTTCTTCCCAAGAATACTTTTGGAGCTGGATGTTATAACTTGGATATACCAAGTTATAGTGTATTCTGGTGATGCTCTGAGTGGAAGAGTATGTTTCCAACTTTCAGACTTTTTTTTCCCATAGTAACTGTGGTCAACCTAGCAAATGCTATTATTTGCAATTCCAGTACAGATTATTTTAAAAGTCCATGGTTCTGCCTAGCAGATGCTTTGAAGAATTTCAAAGCACATTGTTAATCTAGGAAGAATCCATTGACTTTCATTGGATTATAGTTGGAACAAGAGGCACTTTTGTGTTATGCTGGAGTTAGATCCCAGTTAAAGATGGTAAAACAAAGCTATATTACCCATCAGTAACTATTATAAACAAAATGTATGCAATACATTTTAAAACAAAAATTATACCTAACATAACATTAAATGCCAGAAGGCTGCTTAATGATTGGTTTTAAAAACATGAAACTTTGCTTGCAGAATTATATTTAATTGAAACTGAAATTATTATAAACAAGGCATGCTCTTTCATTGTGAAAGCATTGCATTCCCATGTAAAGATATGTTAAATATCTAATTGCTGAGGCTTCCTTTAGGCCTGTAATTGTAAAAATGGTACCCTTAATTAAACAGAAAAAAATAATTAAAGGGTGGTAACTAAATATTTTTGTATTATTTTCTCCTAAGTCTGAAGGTGGCCTTACTTAAAAGTAGCCAATAGAGCTGTGAATTGATCCAGCCAAGTGATGAGATGCTGAAACCTTAAGAAGACAATTTCCATTTCAACAATTTTAACAGATTCGAATGCTCATTGTTGTGGCAGAAATAACCAGGTAATTGTGTTTATGTCAAGCTATGCTTTAACACCTCACCAGGTGTCAAAATCTCACATTTTTTCTCTGCTCCATTGCTAACAATTTTTGGCAGTATATGGGTCACCTTATTTGTGAAGAAATTAGTAGGTAATTCACCCAAAATTGAAAAAATAGAATTGGAAAAAAAAAAATCAATGCAGGATCAAGAAAAGTGGCACAAAATCTACTGTATTACCTGTGATATTTTCATTATTAATTGAAAATCATCTGTTATCTTTATGTTAAAATGGAATTGAGGTTGAATTTTCAGTTTGTCACGTGAGGATGCTGCAGAATCCAAGATGCTTGTTGAAGAGTTGAACTCTAGTTCGTTCAAATAGTGCAGAGCTTGATTATCTCTTGCTGGAATTCCTTTATCAAAATATTATAAGGATTTGACAGCTATCACAGCCTCTGTAAGATCAAACTTGGAAGTTGACCTTTTTGTTCAAGATTGTCTTGAGCTGCACTTATATGTGTCTAAAGCAGCCTTGTAAGAAAAGGTTACACTTGACAACTTTGAGTCAAATTTGAACCTTAACACAAGAAGTTCAAGTGGTTAATGTTGGGTTTGTTTGACTATGCTAGGATTTAGTTTGCAGCTTTAACATGTTGGGTATTTCACTTCCAGGAGAAAAGGAAGATCAGATTTCAGTTCACCACAAGAAGTGTTTTGAATCAGCTATTTAAATGTCTTAGGAAGAGTGCTAAATGTTTAATAGAGAAAGCTAGTTGGGGCTAGTTGGGACAGCTGAACTAATCAAGAATGCTTTTGGCAGACATGCAAATGTGCAGATGGCTCCTGAGACAGGAAATAAAGAATTGTTTTGTTTCATTTCTTTGTTAGTGTTTTGGCACTGGTCAGTTGGGCTTAGCTTAGGAAAATGAAAGATTATTTTTCATTTGCCCATGTTGTCTGTGGTGAAAAAAATAGATAGAATTAATTCATAAGCAGCCAGCTGCATTCCTGGATCTTCTAATACCACCTCTGAGACATTACTGTGATATGTACAATAGTTAAGATAGAATCCCAAGTTCCTGTCAATATTTTATTATCCGTTATAGTTAATGAAACTGTTTAGGTACATCTGTTTCATGTCTACAGATGTGAGTGAAATATTTAGGGGGGAAAAAAATCTACTTACATGTCTAGTTTCTAAGCATCAAAAACAAAACAGAGCCACAATTAATTTGTAAATTCATTATCTAACATAAATTAAAAAGCTGGACACAAAACTTAATGATAAAGACTAATGGAGACTTGTGATTTCCCATCATCAGATCTTTGTGGGTTTTAGAAAGGCATTTTGTTTTAAAGCAGGCTTTCTTCCTGCTTTTTCTTCTTCAGTCTTTCAAAGTGCAACCCCAGACAATTTCAGGAACTTCCAGGAAATCTCTCCTCTGGAGATGGTGAACAAAGTGTATTTTCAATTCAGCTTTAAACCTGAAGTTAATATGATACACTTAAATTCACACAAACATGGACTCAATAAGGGATATCGAGTTAATATCCTTTAGGTCCTCTAATAATGATATAAGCAGAGATCTCTGCAGGAAGATAAATATTCTGTGAGATATAGGAAGGTCAAGAATTGTTATTTTCCACTGATAAAACTTTTCTTGGCAGAAAACCTCCAGATTTTATTTAAAAGAAAAAACTTTTAAAACTTGGGTTTATGAGAACTTAGAGAGGCATTGTTTAAGTCCATTTTTAAACCATGAAATCCTTTTGACATATGGCAGTCATTATGTATTTGCATCTGCCTATCTTGAAAGATTTTTTCTAATAGAAGATACTTAGAAGTTTCACGTTTAACATATTTTTCAATAAACACTTGAGAACTTCTTAACAGTAAACAATGATCTTAAACTGCCTTGCCAAGCATGTAAATGATCTACAGCTTCTAATGCACCAAAGATTGTTGCATATTTTCAGCTCTGCATTTGGGACCTCTAGGCAATGCTGTTTCAGATTAGGACAAACCATGAATTTCTTAACTGTTTCACTCGAGAGAAGAAGGCTTTATCCTTCTGATATTCATGGCAGAAAACCTGAAAATTTGTCCTGCCCATTCCTTTCCAAATACAGCAGCCCTATCTTCATTAGCATCTGACAGATTTAAGATTAGTGGAGGATATTGAAATACTCTATGAGCAAAATAAACAGGAACAAACCATCTATGCTTTATACAACTTTCTCTGCCTGTCCAGCTTTTGCCTCAGTCTTACACAAGAAGAAAAATCTCTTGAAACATGGCAGGCATACAAAGGAAATATTATGGCTTCTTGAAAGGGATGAATGACCCATTTTTCATTCTGTCCTGTTGTAACAGTCAATAGAAATAGCCATGCCACATTCTTGGAAATATTCTTGCTTTCACGTAGACCTACTGGCAAAACTACCTATGAACAGGTAGGGCATATAAGATTTGGCTTTTTTAGGTGTTAGAGCACAAAATGAAATTTTGTTTAGACAGCATTTTCACGGCTTTAGTATAAAGCAGTTTTTATGTGGAAGAACAAAACCATATGTGGTTAGTGGCAGTGCCTCAGTGCCACTTTGCAGAAAGGACAACTTGGTGCATGCTTGTATTTGTGACAAGCAAGGCATCTTATGAGAAGCTTCATTTGCTATCCAAGACGGATTACAAGCAAGAACAGACTCAAAGATAAAGCATTTGAAATCAAGGGAACAGGGGAGGGAAGTTGACTCTGAGCAAATTCTGAAAAATACAAAATGAAAAGGACAAGCTACCCACTGAGCTGGGTTTGGTCTTGGTTCAG
>NW_010256042.1:113766-126605 GCF_000690775.1 Eurypyga helias
CTTCTCCCATGTTGACCTCATTTTATAGTTTGGGAGATGGAAATGCAGAGAGCTCAGGATGTGAATCTCTTGAGATTTTGCATTTGTATTTCAAACAGAAAGTAAAGGTAGTCTAGCACTTGATTTGACTGGGTTGTAAATACTTTGACCCAGAAATGCTATGTTGATCAAATTGGGAATTAAAATTGAGGTACCTAGTCATTCAGTCAGTTGTGTGCAAGTGATATAAAGACACGGCTCCAAAGAATTTTACCTATCAGTCTCCTGTTCAGCCTATTAAACTACAGTGTCCTGAGACAAGGCAGGCTGATAATTTAAATGGAAACAGAGTAAGAAATAAAGTGAAAAAAATCTCATATCTGTTGCAAATGCTACTAGAGTCTTACTCATTTTTTAAATAGAAATAGGGAGGATATAGGGGAAGGTATCTTTTCCATATCTTTAGTGAACTTTACCTTAGAGCTTATGAGGTCCTTCATCTAAAATAGCTGTTATCTTAAGATCAGTACTATAAATAAAAACAATTATTTGAAAAATAGTTCTTAAAGTATGTCGTGTTTATCATGGTTATCAGAAGTCCCATTTTCTCTCAAAGAGATGCCTGTAAGACCTAAAGTCTAATACCCTAAGAAGTCTCCTTTCTGGAAGAAGAGAATATTAAACTATTCTTAAAGCCTTAACGTAGCTAAGTAACTTTGTAGCATTGCAAAACCTCTTGGCCCATTTGTTGCTGAACTTCTAGAAGCATTAATTTCTATTACATGCAATGTCTTCTGGAAGAGATTTGCATCTCTTATAAATGAAAAAAACAGGTTCTCAAACATAAAAAGGTTATCAAACATAAAATGCTTTCACGTATCGGTAGATCAGATTTTGCAGTTTTTACAATAACCAAATAATCACTGAAGAGACACAATCACAGCATTCATGAAGAAGAAGAGAGAAAGTAAATGGATATAAAATTGACCTATCATTCTTTGTTTCAGTCTTTAGAAACTGCTGTACACATCTGTTTCTTCTCCATAGTTTAATCATGAGGCATCTTTCCTGCTATAGCTTATATGGGTCTAGATCTTCTTAAATTCTTCCATTTTGTGTTTCTATTCCTACTTAGCTTTTTTTCTGTGAGTTCTGAAAGAAATCCTAAAACACCCTAGCATCAGATGAATGAAGATAGAGCTCAATTAATCTTTTTGAAGTTTTACATATAGTTTGCTACCATCAGAACCAGAAAGATCAGTTTCACGGTATTATAAGGGATATGTGTGTGTGTATGTATCTAGATATCTATGTATATTTGTATATATTATAGTTCTGAAAAAAAAGTTATGTTCTAAAGAATATTATTTTACTTATTCAGATATTGATAAGCAACATGTCATCCTAAAAAATCCTACTTTCTGGTTCTGATTACACCCTCTTAACCTAGTCTATACCTATGCACTGGAGTGCAATAATTCATGGAATATTATGGGCCACGTATAATTCAAGCTGGTTTCTCAAGTGACAGCATAACTCTTTCACAATCTCCTGGTCCAGTCTTCAGCAGAGAATGTAAATCCTTGTCTCCTTTCCCTCCCCAGTGCATTTGAAGTGTGGCAGCATTCCCTCTATCCAAGCACTGCACAACAAGGCTCCTTACACTTCATTCCATCTGTCCTCCCTACGTGGACTATCTCTAAAGTGTCTAATGTATGGGCTTGGAGGGGGAGAATTAGGAAAGAACATCTATTGAGAATCCTCAGATGACAGTACTTTCTTCAGTTCCGTTTGCTTTCACTTTATATTTTTCAAGGATTTGTTGGAGAGAATTAGCTTTAGTTCCTATTTATATGTTCATACAATTTGCCTTTTAGTACTTGTGTCCTACTTGAAGTGGCTTGGCTGGACCATTCAAAGGTAACCGAATTCCTTGCTGCAATTTAAAATTTTGTTCTTAAATATAAGAAGATTATATAGTGATATAGCAACGTAGAGCATATAGTGCCTTAAGATTTACTTGTCAATTCATCTTTCCTTTAGTTTCAGGGAAAGAAGAGACATTGGATTTATCTTGAGGCTTGACTGTAACAAAATGCTATTTTTCCTTCTGTTTTCACTGAATTCACTAGAAGTTGTATCAGAAAGGACCAATGACACCTACTCTGAACAATTTAAGCAGGAAAAAAAGTTCATATGGGCTTGATTCTGTATTGCACTGAAAGCAACGGGTGTTTGAGGTGGCCACTGGTGACTGGAACCTTGCTGTTTCTTGGCTTCTGCAACTTAGAATTTGTTTTTCTTAGCAGAGATTTAAATCATGCATTAGCCTCTGGGCTCTTCTGAATATCTGCTGGGTCAAGCTCACTGCTTTTCTAACTCTTTCAACTGCAGGGAATTTAACCTAGTGGTTAACACACTTGCAAGAAGAAATGTTATTTAAATCTGTGGTGCCGCTATGTTTTCCCCCTTTTTGTTCACCTATACAGTTCTCAGAAAATTACCATTCTTATAAGAGAGTTGGAGACCATGATTACTCTCTTTTTTATTCAGTTGTCTCAGGTTAATATATGACCTTTTACCTTTACTGAGGAATTTCCCCATATGTCTGCTCAAAGAATTTCCTTGGATGATTCTCTATGGATTTCATTCCATGTTTTGTGGAAGTGAATTATGATTGGATTAGAAAGGCGTAAATCTTCCTGAGTCTTCAGGAGATGATTTCCTGGATTTCCAAAGTTAGCAATATGTCATTCTATCTTCACCCATGCCATAGGCTCTGTTTCCTTGTTCCAGGTGGAACTGGTTTCTGCCTGGTTGAAATTAATCTTTAAGTTGGAGTGCTTAAATTTTAGTAATCAAAAGCAACAGAGATCATGCAAATATAAACAAATTACTTTTGAACACAACTGCTAAAGTGATTCAGAAAGCCAACTGCTGAGAAAACATGATCTAGTTAATCTTATGTCTGTAGGAGACAGCTCTCTACCAGGTGAGATCTATTTGGTCCAATGGGATAAAGACAAACATTCAAAAAGCTAAAGCTGCCCAACTAATTGACAGCAAATGATATCCTTATTTATATATTTATTTCCTGCGAAAGGCTTGCAAGGTATTGCATATTGCTAGTGTTTATCAGTTTGTAATAAAGAGAAATGCATATTCCTCAGAATTCACTTAGAACTATTACCGTAATTATTTCTGATTAATTTTCTGTTGAGAAAAATAATGGCTAATGCTGAGTGAAATGTTAGCTTAAACATATTTTGAATATTCCATGAATGCAAAAAGATTCCAGTCTCTGTGCACCTCTGTCAATATGAAGAGCAACATTAACTACATATGGAGAGCCATGTCTGGACATAAGAATCTGATGTGTCAGGAACTTGTTAGTGAAAGAAACAAGTAATAGAGATGTTGGATTCACACTGTAGATGCTTTTTAATTAGAGGAAGTAGAATATTAGAGCTATTTCTTAAGTACATCATATAAACGTATATTTTTGCATGAGGGTCTCTGAAGGAGCACTGAGCAGCTGACATGCTTCCCTACTTTGAGCCAGTATTGGTCAGCTGTTTCAAGTGCTACTATTTGTATAAACTATCTGGGGGTGATGTTACCTATATCACCCTCTTTAATTTAAAATATTACCTCAATTGTCAGTCTTCATGCCCTGCTGCCCACTATCAGTGAGGGCTGAAGGACACTTCCTTTCCAAGGACATGGTCAGGTTGGACTCCACAGGCTTCCTTCTGCTTTCTCATCCTCTTAACATGTACATGAGTCTGCTAGAAAGGACTGTGTTCAGGGGAACATTTGTTGGCTTGGTTATACTGGTATAATTATACCAGTTGTAATTACACCAGTCTGGCCAGTATCACTCCTCCTTTGGATATATTTAGTATGAAATAAAGATATCTTTTTCTCCTTAAACAGCTTTCAAAGTGACATAAGCTAAACCAGAGATAAGCAGTCATAGTCCTTATATGAATGTCCAAATAGAGAGTTATATTTATATCCCAATTATAACAGTTATAATTAAGCCACTATAACTGTGCTGGTAAATTTCCTAGTGTGGAGAAGCCCTTAATTAGGAGGTAGAGTCTGAAAGGTTTTGAGCTGGCTAATGCCACCCAGCTTTAAAACAACACCGTGTCCAATTCAGCCAGCAGCGCTTTGTGCCTAGATCAGTGTGGGGTAAGTCTGAGGTCAGAGGGGAACCTTTCCGGGCTGAAACCTGTTCCTAATATAACTGAAAGTATAGCTGTAGAATAGAGGGGGGAGGGAAGGGAAGATGATGTGGCCAGTCTGGTGTTACCCACCATTTTTAAAGGATGCTTGGTCAGGATTCTTCTTTGGGCCACATGTGTGCCTGGCAAAAGAGCTAAACTCTTACTTTCTGGTGTGGACCAGGAGCCTTTTCCACTTCCAGATGAGGTTGCTGCAATGCACCTTTGATTAGACCATAACTCCAGGAGAGTAGACAGATAAAGAAGGATGTTGCCTACTTCACAGATGATCTTGTAATCGCACGAGGTCCTGCTGCTTTGTCATCTATAGATATTAGCTCCCAGACTGAATTTAAGTAGTTTTAATTTAGAAAGCTCCAAACAGCTTTGGACTATGCTGTTTGAGAATGACTTTCCAGTGCCATACTTTTGTAGTTAGAATGAAAAAAGGCATTCCCTTTCTCTCTGAAGAGAGGAGGCAGGTGTATATAAAACTTTTCTTAATGTCATCCCTTACTAGCAAAGCCTAAGTGTGCTGTTTAATCTTCAGGGCATTTTGCAAAATACAGCTTTTTCTCTGAATTTTGGAGCTTATGCGTTGTGATGGAAACTGGAGCTTTGTACGGGGTAGAAGCTAAGGGAGTTTTGCACAGGCTTAATCCTGATAGTTGTTAAGGAAGGATGTGAATATTTAAATCTTGTCTGGGTAGTTTAAAAGGTACAGAAAGATTTCGGGCAAGTTCTCATTCTTTGTCACAATTTCAGTAAATATTTAAACATATACTGTCAGATGCACTGATAACCTTTGACCTCAGAATGGGTTATATTTTAATTGTAGGTGGAATAGTTTAATAAACTGTATATATAAATGATACACACAGAGCTAGTGTTATGGGAAACACCCTTTGATTCTTTTCATAGTAACAATCCAACCTGTGTTCAGGAACAAGCATTGTACTAAGCATGGAAAAATTGCTAGAGGCCTTGTTAGAGGATATTTTTGGAACTCTAACCCTGATTTTCTAATATTAGATTTTGGCCACTGAAAATACTGTAAAATAATGATAGAGTTTTGCAGCTCTCAAAAAGAGAAAGACAAAAAAAAAAAGGTGAACATCCTCTAAATATGCTAAATCCTCTAAATAGTTGAACACATTCAGAAGGGAAAGACTTCTGGTCACATTTCAGCTAGTGCTGCAGACATTAAGTAATGGATAGGGGGAAATCAGATAAAAAACATAGCCACATTTGGGGGCAAAATCTAGAGCTGATAAATCAGGTGCACATCTGCTGATAAGAGAGGAGAAGCGCACCGTTGATGAATTTGAGATTGATGCTAATGGTTTAATTCAACTCTCTGTTGCCTTTCTCGATAATGCTTGAAATGAGAAATGTCTGGTAGTTGATGATCATTATCTGCATATCGTTTCTATGATGAGAAGTTTTCCACTGCTGTCAGAACTGTGTATGATACACAGTGGTGTTCTGCAGGGAGTAGGGCACTTCGGTTTGTTCTCTAGCTACAAGTTTAGTTAACTTTCTCCTACTTCCATCTTTCCTCACTTGATCGTGGGGCCTAATTCTAACTGCCTTTGCTTAGGGAAATCTGCAGTGAAGGTAGGAGAATTTGGCTGATGTGGGAGAATCGTGGAGTTAGTCTGATAGCTTTGTAAAGTGCTTCAGGATCCTTTGGGATGAGATGTGCTATATAACTTCCAATTACTGTATTTTAAACTGTTCATTTAAAAATGCCTGCTCGAGTTTTTGGCACAGAGGAGCAGGACTTCTTGAACCAAAGTTGGAGGCATATGTAAAAGCAATAGCGAGTGGCTTTAATGAAGTTCTCCTGAGGCTCTACAGCTTGAAGAGATTCTTAGAGAAGTGTGTACTGCCAGACTGTTTTTTCCCAAGCTCTTACGGCTCCAGTAGTATGTTTTGAAATGAAAATAAAATACAGAAGCTTAGTTAATTTATGCCACCTCCTTAGCTGTGTTTAACACACAGGCTGAGTCCTGAACTTATTTGGTCATTTTGATGATTGGTCAATTATGTATAATAGACTGTACACTTTGGCTTTTTATTTCCTGGTTGATTCTGAAAAACAATTACAGTACCTCTCTAAGATGCGGTTGCAGTTTTGTAAATGTCACGGCATATTTAATATGCTTGTATTTTGGCAATTGTCACAATGCGTTACTTTAAAAATTGTTTAGGCACATTACAGATAAAAGTCACAATAGATTTTGAGGAAACACTGCATGCCACAGAAGCAAGCAATGGCAGTTCTACAACAATATGGGTAGCTGTTATGTTATACTAGGTTGTGGTCAAGATTTTTGGACAAAAAGTTTTAGTATAGTTTTCTTGTAACCTTTTTCTTTTCATGGAAAATTTTTTTCCTTTGGGGGGAAAAAACCAATGCTTTTTTTCTTTCAAAAAAGTAAAATCCAAAAGTGTTTATTTTTAACTAACATTGTGGAAAAAAAAAAAACAGTTTCTGTTCCACTGAAAGTGTGTAATTTTGAATTTAATGTCAAAATGTTTATTAGAATGGCAAATGTTATTGTTTTTGTTGACTACCTGTTTTGGGTTTTTTTGTTGTTGTTGGGGTTTTTTTGTTTGTTGTTTTTAACTTGAGAGCTATAAAACTACACAAAATTTTCAGTATATATAAATAGTAGCATGTTTAAATAAGGAAATACAGTTCAGATCTCTCTGATTGTTAACTTTGGGAAAAGCAGATGAGGAGTGAGACACTTTCCTGAAAGAAAATGTTGTCTCTGTTCAATAAGTTTTCCCCTTCGTATTGCATGATAACAGTCAGTGGCCCTGATCCAACATGCACTAAGCTAGAAGGTTTGTTCAGATTGATGCACAGCTCCATCAGCTCTGGTAGAACAGCTTTTTTGCTAAAAGTTAAGCACGTGCATAAATGCCTGCTGGAGCAGAGCCTAACTTAGCAAGGGACTTTACCCCCTTGAAGCACAGTGCTTCACAAACCCAGTTCTGTGAGATTATATGCACAATATGTTCCAGAGCCATGCTCAGTGACTGATGCATCGTTTGACTTCAATATGTGCTCATTTTCGATTCTTTGTTCCAAAATGTGGATTTGAATACAAATGAGCCTGAACACAAGCCAACAGAGGGACCTCTTTCTGTCTTAAACTATTAAATGCCTAAGTATCTTCAATTAAAAGAAATAAACAAGGGACCTGACATTAACTGGCCTGAGCTGTAACAGACATGTGCTTATGTGGTTTTATTTATTTTTCACATGTGTGTAATTGAACACTATCAAGGCAGGCCCACAGTAAAATACAATGGAACTTCAGCATTAACAGCTGTTCAATGGAGGCAAACAAAGTCCCCTTTTAAATCCATGTCTCTTACACTCTCTGTAAGGGAAGCAAGTGGGCATGGAGCAGGCTTTGGCCATCACGCTGTTGGTTCAGGTAAGAAATAGAGTGGTGGTGCTGGGTGCGCCTTCAACTAATCTCTCAGACAGACCTCCCTGTGATTTGTATACCCTCTCTGATCTTGAATCACAGATCAAAGGAAAATGCAGGCTGGTAATGTCAAAGCATGCAGCTCCCAGGCTGTGTAAGCAAAGAACAGCACCTTGAGCTGCAACTGTTAAGGGAATCTGCCATAAATCCTGTTGTGGCATTAGAGCAGGATAGGTGAAAGCCACCCACTGTGTTTGGCTTGTACCTGCCACTTGGGTTGTACAAAGCATATTCTTTTTTTTTTTTTTTTAAGGTACTTTGGCAGTCTCTGTCAGAGTGCCGTGTAGTTCAGTACTCATAAAAGCAGCGACTTGCATACTCTTTGCTAGAAGACAAGAATTTTTGATGAAGTGCACGTTTATGTCAAGGCAGTGACAAGCATTAGTGGCAGCAGTCAAGACTTTCCTTTCAGTAAAGAAAGGGAGATCATTTCCATTCCAAGGCCTGATGTACTATTTAAGCCTCACATTTGGACCAAAAACCCTGGCAAACTATAGGTAAGTGGCAAAACACTCAATAATCAGGATTAGGTAATAAAATTGAAATGGTTTATGGGACCTTTATGGGTCCTGGGCATGGAGACAAATTTTCCTCACAATTTCCACTGAATTAAAGCATCAGGAGAAAGAGGCGGAGTGCCTGAATGAAGATAAAGGTATGGAGAAAGCAGTAAATGGTGGCCTGAGAGGAATTGCTCAGTACCAATACATAGCACAGCAACAGAGCTGCTCAGTAGGTAAAGCCTGTCCTCAGAAACTGGATATTTCAGCAACAAGGACTGAGCACTGTAGGAAGAAGGTGTAAGCTTACCCTGCTACTACTTTCAATCCCTTAGTAGGAAAATCTTTGATCACATTGGAAGATTTAACCTAAATGTAGAGCAGAGGGGAGGGCAAAGTTAACTGCTTTGGCCCTTTCCTATCCCCTCCCCTACCTAAAATCCTACTGAAATTTTGCCTAAGAGAGAGCAAGTAGGGGAGCGGAAGCAGATTACTCCTGGGAAAAACCATGCTGGAAGGAGGATAAAGCAAGACAAGCCAGCATCTTGAATCATTGGTTGAAGCCCTTTCAGCTTTGCATGAGACCCTTTGGTGTCTTAGTGACTTGCCTTGTGTGACCATTAAGGCATTTTCTATAATCCCAAAGATGAAACAGAATCAGCAATGAATCAGGTAGCAAAAAGAAACCCTAATCTGGAAGCTGTTGTGGTGGACTCCAAACTCTTTCAATAATGCATCTGACCAGAAGCTGTTCAGCTTGGTGGGGTTGGGTCTTTTCAGAAATGAGATGTGTAAAGATACTTCCTACAGAAATTGCCACACTGTAGTGACTGGTTCAACAATGAAAACAGATGGACTTTTGTTCTGGATGCTTCGTAACGGATAATACTCAAATGATTAATGAGTTACTGGAAAACAAGTATAGACCTAGCTATTATTCAGTATGGCATTCGTGAACTGGATGAACATAGCTGTTTGGCTGGTGAAAGATTCAAAAGTCAAAGCTCTGAAAAGCTTAAGCACATAAAAATGTTACACTGTTTTGTGTCTCCAGGAAGCACACAGTAATATGAAACATCCACCACATGTTTAAATTGTGTAGGATTATTTATATATGTGCATGTGTGCGTATTTATAGGGGGAGAGAGAGAGAGAAATAAAACAATGTGATTTTTTTTAAGCTGTTTGCAGATATTCTATAGCAACTTTGTAAAAGGTATGTCTAGAATGAGAGAAATGAACACCCAACATAAAAAAAAAAAAGTAAATCAGATTGTCAGATATCATGCCAGTCTAAAAACTCAATCTACAAAAATTAATGGAGGAACTAGACCATGAAAGCCAAGAAATGGGGTCTTAAAATAAACTTGATTAAGAAGATAATGCTTAAGTTGTACAAAGGAAGACTGATTAGCATAGTTGAGAACATCAGTGAACAAGAAGAAGAATAAATTGAACATAGACAGCTGCTCACATCAGATTGGAACATATTTAAAAGATGAAAGACAACATAAGGAGCAATTTCTCATTTAGACTGGAGAGGAAGGCCTCCAACTGATGTATTCCTTCTATAAATGGCTTTTGGCCAAGACACAAAGATTCATCCACAAGAAAATATAGTAGTTGGTTTGCTTTTATCCTGAAAAATCTGTAGAAAGACCATGGCAGGAATTCCATTATGAGAAAGGGATACAAAATGATGAATAAAATAATCTTGATCAGCAAATACATTTAAAGGCAGAAAAATTAGTAGTCTGGGGCCATGAGGGTAGGAATGAAATTATGACTGATAGCTTATGCACATGTGAAGTAACCTCACAATGCACCTCACAATGGCTTTGGTGGGAAAAGACAAGTTGTGATTTTCTTCTAATATATTTTTTTTTTTAATGCCTTCAAGCAATTCGAACTGTGAAAGTGTCATCAGAGTGCAGATTGTTAGCTGATTATTAATTATTGTTATGAGGGTTTAAGAGTGAGAGCACACCTCTAGATGATGGGTCATTCTTTTTGTCCCAAAACAAATGAATAAGGAATGACAGAAAACCTAATTTGGCTAATGCTCTGTTATTGTTATACAGCTTTTTGGTGAGCCTAATTCTGAATGGACATTACCATAGCGTGGCCTCACCAGCTCGATGTGTCTGAAAGCATGCAGGGTTGGGTATTTTCAAACAGGCACAGGCAGTCATGGCTGTTGCTATTTTTGCACTGACTCCTCTCTAATCACTCAACACATTTTAAAACAAGATATAATGATAGACTATGTTGCCAAGACAGAAAAATCAACAAAGTATCTAAGGGAATATGAAAAGAAATGAAAATCCAAAATGTATCTGGAAGAGAAATGTAACGGACAAAAAAACTTTTGATAAAGATTGTTTCTATAAACTTGGCCATGTCTCTGCTATAAGTAAATATGACTGTCTGCCTGTCTTGCTTTATGTTCAGTATGTCCAAAATTGGGGGGTGTGGGCGAAATACAAGGAAGTCTGTTCTCTTGGTATAGCCAGCTGAGTTTTCAGGCCTAATCCATTCTGAAATCGAAATTAGCTCAAATGTTTAGATTCTACCAGGAACTTTAAAATGGAGAATTGCCCTCGTAAATACGGATAAGAAGATGACAACTTTTTGGATGCCCTACACCATGACTGCCATTAAAAAATAAAAAATTAAAAAAGTTTCTTTTCCCAACAGTTAAACAATGCTATCTCTGAATCTCAGATATTATTTTATATATAACTTAGGATAGAAGTTCCAAATCCCCATTCCTACTTGTGTATGAAGTACCTGTGGGTTTATATTGACATTTCAATAGTAACCATTGAATCAGCTTACATTGAATCCAAGGACAAAGTTCCATTAACTTCAACACACTCAAATCAAACATGAGAAACAGTAAAAACTCTTTGGTTTCAACGAGCTGGGAAACACCACGATTTAGCACTGCTCTTCTAAGTAATAAAAGTCCCAATCCGAAAAAAACTGACATGAGTAGAACAACTTGTGTTTCTGATATCAAAGGGTTTTGGCTGCAACCACAAACTATGGTGAATTAGGCATAATCTAGATATGCTGTTCCTTCCTTTGTCGTAAATACTGTCTTTCAACCTCCACCTTTTGTGGGAGTTTGGGAGATTTTTTTATTACGTTTTTGGTAAATGCTAGTATTTAGAATACCTAAAAAAGTTTTCTGGTAAATGTAGGACAAACAAATTTCACTGTTATGGCAAAGAAAATAGGTCTCATACTGAATCAAGTGCTCCACGCACCAAGCATTTTAGAAGCTGAAATATGTGACTTTCTGGAAAGAGAGCACTGGTAATTGGTGAAACTGTGTCATTTATGTTTGGAAAACATACACTGCACCTGCATTAGCAAGCCATGTGCTCAGCAGGAGAAAGTCTGACACGCTGCATTTGGTGCGCAGAGGATCTGACATCCTAACGTATAGATGAATCCAGGAGTTTAACAAGGTTTAGCCCAATCCCTTGGGCAGATCACCCATCAACAGCTCCAGCACTTCACTGAGCAAGCAGAGAAGCCACTTCAACAGGTACGTATCTGATCCCCCAAAAATGCTAAAGTAACTGCACAGAATATATCTATTTTTGTGGTTGATGTTGCCGTTAGACATTCTAAACTATTTTCTGTAGGCAAAGGCGTAGTGTAAGATATGTTTGTGGATGCCACTTGCCAGAGTTCTTAATGAATTAACTGCACTGTTAAGTCTGTTTGAAGTATAGATTGTTATTACTTAAAATAAGAGATAGATGGATTACACTGACAATATGTGAAAAAGGAAAAAAAAGGCTGTGGTTTACAAGCCATGTAGGAGGTCCATACTGAATCAATATGGAAGCTCTTTAATTTTATACATAAGATTTCATAACTAAGATGTTGTATTGTTTCAAGTGATATAATCAGGGTTTTTTTGCTTCAAACCTCACTGATTTACTAACGTTGCCTAGCACTAGTCCTGATACTGCATCTCAGACTGGATTTTTCATATGATGTTGATGTTGGTTGCTATTCTGGATACTCAAAAATATTACAATTAGCCAAAGTGACTTTTCAAACTCCATGAATATATCCTGTGAATTATGCTTTTCATTGCTCATGAAGGGACAAAATTTGGGGGTGTTTCCCAGGATATACAGCTAACACCCTCCCTTGTGGCACAAATGGAGATGGCAAAACCCAGGATGGAGATGGCAAAACTCAAACCTCTGCAACTTTAAGTACTGATTTTTTTAAATCTTCTCTTATACATCATAGTACTGGACTAGCTTTCGGCTGGGGACTGTCATCTTGTTTTGCTTCTATAATAGAAATGTTTATATAAAAAATAATAATAGCAGCAATACTTATCACACAACTAATCTTGAAAACAAGCTTTTGGAGAGGAGTAATGACCATTTCAGTAATTTACATTTCCCTGTTACTGTCTAATTTTAATACCATTGTTTTGTTACTATAAAAAATTATATTAATTTTAGTATTTTTCTTGTTAGTTACACTTGTCTTAAAATGCCCGTAGGAATACATTTGTACTCTACACCAATCTGAAAAAAAAAAAGTATATAGAAGATTTCTGCTTTTTCCAGAAAAAATATAATAAT
>NW_010256043.1:0-8947 GCF_000690775.1 Eurypyga helias
AATATGATGGAGAGAGGTTTTGAAAACCCATTGCCAGTTCTTTCTGGACCCGCAGATGTATTCCGTTAGGTCCCATGGACTTGTGCACCTTCAGGTTCCTCAGGTGTTCCCGAACCTGATCCTCACTGACCATGGGTTGTTCTCCATTCTCTCAGTCCCTGCCCTTGTCTTCCATTTAGCTCTACTATATATACAATTAGCAGGATAAAATCTATGCTAGAAAAAACTTTTGATTGCAAATTCAAATACACAAGCTGAGTAAGTCTGATTTACACACAGTTGTCTCTTAAGTGTCAATGTTTCATTAAATGCATCAGGGACCATATTTAAGGAAAAAACCTACCATACCCACAACACGAAAATTGATTGAACACTGTATCAAATTGATTCCCACAAGTATATGTGTGGGTGTGGGTTTGGGTTTGTGTGCATATAGAGAAATTCAGGCAGATTTATTTTCATAATTTAAATTCTGCAAGGTTCCTTTTTTCACACATTCTTACACTACAGTTTTTTTAGAATTTTCTTCTGTCTTGTTTTTCTATGTGACTTACTAGCATTTTCGTTTCATGAAAAGAAAACCTGTACCTGTATAATTTTGTATATGTATAAACACATACATGAATCCTCACTGTCAGCACTGCAAAATAAATGCTTTTTTCTTAAGCCATATGCTGGATTGTTTTATATTAGCAGACCACTGACCATATTATATATGAAATTTTTGAGGGAACAGGAGAGATCGGTAATAAACAGTAGGAAATGGCCACTGGAACCACATACTGACTTCAGAGGCAGTCAGGAGGATATCTGGAACATAGGTATTTTGTATATAACAACTACTCCTTTAATCCTGTTGCAACCAGTGAATTCAATGAATATTGATATAGTGCAGTTACAGAATCACAGAGTAGAAGGGTTTGAAAGGGACCTCTGGAGATCATCTAGTCCAATGCCCCTGCCAAGGCAGGTTCATTTACAGCAGGTTGCACTGGAATGCATCCAGATGGGTTTTGAATATCTCCAGGGAAGGAGACTCCACAACCTCTCTGGGCAGCCTGA
Organism: Eurypyga helias; assembly: GCF_000690775.1. Taxonomy (NCBI): domain Eukaryota; kingdom Metazoa; phylum Chordata; class Aves; order Eurypygiformes; family Eurypygidae; genus Eurypyga; species Eurypyga helias. The sequence goes on from NW_010256043.1 coordinate 1,063, forward strand.
AAAAGGCTTACAATTAAAGAAAATCTGCCCAGCCTGTGGATATTTTTTATATTACACATCTTTAAACAATCGTTATATCTACAGTCTATCCTCCTTAATCAATGGAGTACTTGCATATTCCTTCTCTTTCTTCCTATTTCCTTGTAATTGATTCAGATATTTTTGGTACTGAGGTGCTTAAAACCCTACACAATTAAGAGATGTGTAGTCTAGCCAGTGAAATAGGGTCTGTCATCTCTGAACAGTGACGTGATGCCCTTTTTGTGTAGGCAGCATTAATTATAAAACATTTTTCTGAACACTCTTTTCCTATCACACAGCTTAGTGGGAAGAAAGCTCATCCTGTCGTTTCTGCTTCTCTCCCTGAATACCACTGCAATCAGTACAGTGTAAAAGGAAGAGCATCCAAGAAGAACTTGAAACATGGGGATATTTTAATATGTATTTATTAGTAAGCTGTTTATTATGCCTGTAAGTGGATACAGATGTCAATTCCTCTGTGCTACATAAATTTGGGTGATGAATATATTTAATTTTGCTTTTGAAAGCTTTTATTCACAAGATGCCAGATCTTTCCTTTATATGGAAATATTAATTGATACTAGGAAATTGTGTAAAGATACCTTTGTTGTGTACAGTTAATATTTCTGTCATAATTAAAGCACCTCATTAAGAGTACAGTATTGGGTCAAAAAATGGGTGTAAACGTGTATTGTGTGAATGACTGTCTGAGACCTGATCCACACCCTATAGACATTAGTGCTAAGACTGCTGTTGCCAACAGAATACTTGGACTTGTACTTCATTTCTTCACAGAGAAATTCTTCACAGAGAGGGTGATGAGGCACTGGAACAGGTTGCCCAGAGATGTTGTGGATGCCCCATCCCTGGATGTCTTCAAGGCCAGGCTGGATGAGGCTTTGAGCAACCTGGTCTAGTGGAAGGTGCCCCTGCCCATGGCAGAGGGGTTGGAACTAGATGATCTTTAAGGTCCCTTCCAACCCTAACCATTCTATGATTCTATGATTCTATTTCATAGCATTTTGTAGGTGCTTTAAAAGGTAAGTGATTTTTACCATGTCTACTCAAATAATGGTACTGTTAAACCTCTGTTCCTCTAATAATAAACAATTTGCCTTCACCTGTCCTTTCCCTCTCTCTCTGAAATAAAAATGAAAATTAATATCAATTTGAGAAATCTTTAATGCAGTATTTGCAACGTTGTTCTGAAGTACTCTGGCATATTAAAATGTTTCAAAGTAAGTGAAAATTATATTTACTTCTTATTTCACTAAATAAATTCTCTATTAAATCTGCTATACTTTTCCTGTCTTATAGTCCTTGTACTTAATGACAAGGAACCCTCTTTTTTTGTTTGTTTTTAAATACTATTTAGATGGTAATTCCAGGCAAATTACTGTCTTCACTGCACTTTGGAAGAAAGATCTTTGTGGAAGATTGTTACTCTATAATTGTGAAAGCTGACTCATGAAGCAAGATATGATCTAGTTCAGGTAAAGGCAATTCTGAGTCAGTGACAGAGACTACCTTCAGAGCAGTGAGAATAAATCTAAGTGCCTCTAGAATTAAAAAACATTTTGAATCAATATACCTAAAGAAACTTTCCTCTTGTCATGAAGAAGCATGTTTCAAATGGATACATTAAAATTTAGCAATAAGTTTTCATATGCAAAATCCAGCAGAGAAAGATATAAGTATAAAATATGCAGTTACAGACTTCTGTGAAGCTTTGCCAGTATATCTCATCTGACTACATGTGACCTTTAAAAGGCACTGTTACTGTCATACACTATTTCAAAATCAAGTAAAATCCACAACTGCTCTATCGGAGCATAAGATCTGTGAATACATATGTGACTATCTGTTACTTGCTTTTATATAGGTGTTTTTATGATAGGACGTTATACAGGAAGAAATTTTGTTTCACCCTTTTGATAATATATAATCTTTGTCTCTGATGCTGAATTCACTAACATTATTCTATCATACTACTGTTTTTTATTCTTTTATATAGCAAACATTTTCCACAGAATTTAACTAGTGTCTTGAGTGTATTTTATTTAAAATTAAAATAAGGAAATAAAGGGGTTATTGTTGGGAGTCAACAATGTTTAAAAACAAAGTTTCCAACATCTCCTAAATACGCTCTAGTACAGGAGATTCTTGACTTTGGAAATCTTTGTTCAAATGCCATCGTACCAGTTCTTGTCTGAACACACGTGGTTATGACCGAAAATACATACTGACCTTGAGGGATGTAATTATCTAAACTGTAAAATCAGAAAATTGGTCAATACTCATTCAGTCTTACCCTGTTACCTACTACCTGTCTGCAGAGCTGATCAGAATTTCAAGAGTACAAAGAAAGTTCTTTATCACTTACTTGAATAACATATTTTACGGCTTTATCGAAAATGTTACCTACCCTGGATTAACAATAATATTCTAGCAGTTCTTACACTGACATTATGAGTGCAGAATGTTATTCCATGGTTGGAAGAACGAGCTCCATGATTTGGGAGTTTCAGCATATGCAATTTCAGTTACAAAACATTAATGGCATTTTGTATTAAACTTTAACATACTCATGTGAGGATTCTGAACTTGTCCCATGTATTTGATCCTTTCAGACTGGGAAGTAACTGCATCTGAAACACACCCACACACTGTGGCAGCTTTTTACATGCAAATTTATGGTCAGAAGTATTTCTGAAAATTTCTCATATGTAGAAATAGTGTATGTTGCTTGTGAGACTTTTCATTTCAAAAGAGCTCCACTTGTACTGAAACATGGAAAAATCTCTCTGGTCTTTTTTATTACATTGTAATGGATGAGAAACTGCTCAAAAAGACTCCAGAGAAATCAGACAAAATATTTTATATAGTTATACTCAATTTATTTTTAAGTGTCTAAAGCAGTTATCGTGTAATATGCTAGGTGCAGAATCCAGGCAGAATATTCTCTAAAGAAAGCCAACAAATATTAAATAAGCACTCTCTACCACTTCCACTTGCACCATTCACATTGTAGGAACCACTGTCTTACTATTAGAGTTATTTCACTTTCTGCTCTGCAACACAAGTCCAAATATCTTGAATAAAACTAGACAAGTGATTTTCAGGAAAAAGCTTAAATAGCACCAAAAGTTAATATGTTTTGTCTGCTTCTATGGAAAGTAATTATCCTTGGAATAATTTTCTGCTGCCATGTTCTCAAATGTTTTTGCAAACACAAATACACATTATATGTAATTTATTCTCTTTCTCTTAATTCCTCTGTTGACTTTGATTCATATTTTACAAATTTAAAGTTTCCAGATAGCACATTATATCAAAGGACAGGAAGGGGGCAGGTGGTTAATGAGAAGATACTGGAGAGTGTGGGACCTGAGCATGACACAACAGTATGAAATAAGGGGTGGAGAATGTGCTGGTTTTGTTTGGGGTAGTTATTCTTTTTCACAGTAGCTTGTATGATGCCATGTTTTGGGTTTGTGCTGAGGAGAATGTTGATAACACTGATGTTTTAGTTGTCGCCAGGCAATGTTTAAATTAAGCCAAGGACAACTTCAGTTTTTCATACTGCACTCCTAGGCAAGAAGCTGGGAGGAGACACAGCCAGGAAAGCCGACCCAAACTGACCAAAGGGATATTTCATGCCATAAGGCATCATGCTCAGTATATAAGTTGGGGGGAGTTGGCTGTGGGGTCTCTCTCTCACTGCTCGGGGACTGGCTGGGTGGCAGCGAGTGGGTGGCAAGCAGATGTAGTATCTTTTTTTCTGTTGTTGTTCTTTTCATTACATATTATTATCAGTAGTAGTAGTATTTTCATTACATATAATTATCATTATTACTCATAGTAGTAGTATAATTCTTTAATTTATTTTCAATTATGAGTTTTCTTACCTTTTCCTCTGATTGTGTCCCACACGCCACTGGGGAAGTGGGGAGGTGAGCAGGTGGCTGTGTGGTGCTTAGTTGCTGAGTGGGTTTAAAAATATTTAACTCTCAGTACAGTAAAGTGCAGATGATTACCATTCAATCTGTTCTATTAATAATTGCTCTATTTATAGATAATTGACTTAAAGGAACTTCCTGGGACACCAAAAGAGTAATTTTCAGTTCCCATCTACATTAAATATTAATTATTCTATATCATTACAGACTTTTTTTCTTAAAATCCCCCCAGTTGACCCTTGAATTTGACTGAATGTGCCTCATTCTTATGCAATCTTCTCCTCAGATGCACACTCCGGCATACCCATACTGCACTCTACAACTGGGAAGATTACAGATTTCTTGAGAAGAACAAGTTTGGTTTTTTGTGGCTTTTTTGTTTGTTTTCTTTTTTTTTTTTTTTTAAGTATAAGCATAATATTGGTAAGTTAATTATGCATAGGGAGCAGTCTGAACTGAAGGATTTCCAAATACATAAGCCAAACACTGCATCATATGGGAGGGAAGCAGTCTTAGCATCAGCTATTATTTATATATTTATTCTCCCATATTCTATTACCTGTCTTTCTGTACACCAGTTTTGTTCCCTCCCTCAGAGTTAAATAGTATTTCATGCTGGGAGAAGCACCTGAAAAGCCCCTGTATGCACAGAACACAGGACAACATCAGACATTTACTTTCCCTTTTTATTCCGTTAGGGAGAAAAAGAACAGTATTACTGATACTTTTGTACTGAAAGTCACAGCTGGATTGGTTTGTAACTCAGGTGACCATCTACACTAACAGCTGCATTGCAATGACTATTTGGATATGACGTTCAGGACATTTTGCCATCAACGACATGTTGTGCTAGAGCTTTTATTGTTTTAAAGTAACATTAAAGATAAGACAAGGCGAATTCTAAGACTGCAAGACATCTCACTATAGGGATGTGAGTGATCCTCTAGAAATGCAACTACTGAATAGTTGAAAAATTCTTACAGGTGTACTACATATACGGACAAGAGACATTTTCAAGAAAAAGAATAAAACCAACACAGTCTCCTAAAATACTGCCTGAAGGCTTTTAACTCTTTCAACAATAACCAAATAGCCATCCTCCTTTTTTTCAGTATTGACAACTCATGTCACAGAGTGCTAAGAACAGTGATAAACATTTGTATACAGATTCTATCTTCTTCACTAATGTCCTTCAGAAATTTCCTCCTTCACTCAAGACTAAGGAAGATAAAAAAAGAATTGTCAAATATGTTAGGATGGCCTAGGTGAAGCATTAGCGATGAATCCAACACTAGATCATTCACTTGACTGGTTCCTAAGAATACATAGAAAAGACACCATATTTTATATTTATTTTCTACTTTTTAGTAATTCACCAGGAGAAAAATAAAAGAAAGCAAGAGATGCCAGAAACATATTTTGATGTTCAGCTTCCTATTGCTTGCAAAGGAAAATTAAGCCAGCATATCATTTAGTAGTAAGGTGATACTAGCCTGGTAACTCTAAATGCTACTTCTAAATGGGAATCTTCCCTTTGAATTCCCATGGTACTAATTTCTACCTGTTGATTTTGGGTTGGGGTGGTGTTTTTTTGTTGTTTGTTTGTTTGGGGTTTTTTTTGTTTGTTTTTTGTTTTGTTTTGGTTTTTTCCTGCTCTAGTAGAAATACTTTTGACAATGCACAGGTCTTTCAGAGTTCCTATTTACCCTGACATCAGGTGCAAAGGTGATCACATCAGTGTCAAAGACTTTTTTCTTTTACCATGCCAAGTTGTCCTATTTATTTTTAACAACTGCTTAACACCATCATATAGCTGCAAACTGAGCTCACTAGTACTACCAGATCTTCGATTTCTGAGACTTTTTCTAGTTATGTTATCTAGATACATGAAAAGTCTAGAATCATTTTTAAGTGCAGTAAGCATGTAATAGTTTGCTGTTATAAAAGTCAAATGTAGTAAGATTATACAATGAGCTCTTTTCTATTTTTTATACGTCCATCTAATTGTTTGTCTACAAGAGGCTTAAAAGAGTTAAGTTTTTTTCTCAAAACAAAACTCCAAACAAAGATTTGATTATAATTTCACCAATTCATTATGTAATTCTTCTTGTTAATCATTAAATGCATTAGCCTAATTAGAGATTACTGGTAAAGAATTAGATTGGTAATTTGCCTACTACTATAGAAACACAGACCTTTTTTCATGTGTGAAGATTTCTCCAACATTATCATGCATCTTTATAATCAGATTTTAATTGAATAGAAAAATCAGTGTCACTCTTTGGAAAAGCATCTAAAAGATCAAAGGAAAACAATGCTACATAGTTTTGAAAACTGTCAGCACCTAAAAATACTAAAAATTCAATTCATTACCATAGTAATTCTCTTATATTAAACTTGTATACAATAACAGTTTAACAAAGAGTAGTCTCCATGGCCAAATTCTGGAAGCAGCTGTGTATAGTAGGTCTCTCAGTTTCACCCAAAATGCATATATATATATATTATATGGAATTACATAATTTCATGGCCTACTGCAGAGTAATCTAGCAGTGTGCTGGGTTCAGTCAGGAAGGAGTTAACTCTCCTTACTGTGGCCGCTAGGAAGCTGTGTTCCTGGATGCAGAGAGCAGCACAGATAAGTTCTCAGCTGGCACTGGGGAATGCCTGCACCAGTTTCAAGGTCTTTTCTCCGCTTCTGATACTGCAGCTGCGTTCCCAGCTCTCGCGGTCTCACTACAGAGAGTGCAGGGGACACACAGTTCAGGCACCCGACCCAAACTGACCAACAAGTATTTCATTCCATAGTACGTCATGCTCGGGGCAGAGGTGAGGAGGGGTCCGGGAGCCATTACTCTCTCCCTTACTCTATCACTCATTCACTCCTGTACACTTGCTAACACTCTCCCTGACTCCTGCGTTAGCTGCTTTGCTAACTCCTGTGCTGGTTTGTGCCTGACAGAGTTGGTGGGTTTGTTTAGTTTTCCCAGTCGTGCTATTGCTGATAGGGTTTGCTCAGAATCTGCTGCGACAGCACTTGGACTCCGGCCCTCAGGCTGTGGTTTTCGGGCTCTCTGGCTCTGACTCTCACTTCTCAACACCTGGGTGTGCATTGGTCAGTGGGTGGTGAGCAACTGTATCATAATGGTATCATATTGCCTCATAGGTTTTACTTTCTATTATTTTAATTACTTATTATTAGTAGTATTTGTGTATATTAGTTTAGATTTAATTAGTAAACAGTTATTATCTCAATTTTACGAGCTTCCTTATTTCTTTTTCCTCTGTTTCTTCCTCTCCACTGGAGGACGGGAGGGGGATTTGTAAGAGCATCTTCGTGGTATTTTGCTTGCTGGAGTTAAACCATGACAAGCATATAGGCTAAGATTTTGCTCTTGTACTCCTGAAAGCAAGCATTAATACATACTCTTCTGGGAGGAAAATAAAATCTAATCTTCAAAATGTAAGTCATGCCTCAAGAGATCCAAAGGCACATCTCTACCTCACTTCATACTTTGAGTCTGTTTATTCTACAGAACAGCCACAAATACAGATTTCTTCATGGTAAGATTTGTACTGATGTAGCTAAAACACATGTAAGTAACTGAACTTTCCTGAATTAAGAGTTTTTGGGGCCACATTAAATGAAAATAAAAAGATCTGTGATACGTGGAAGTGGCTGATGCTTACTTAGCCTGTATGTAAGTAAAAGCAGAAAATTAATTACTAAGAAAACATATACACAAGTTCCCCTCATCTCTGAAGAGGGAGAAGGAAATTAAAAATGGATGAGAAAGTTAAGTTTGTGATTAAGGCTGCCAGAGGCTATCGGAATATAAGACAAAGCGCCAAGAAGAAATAAAGCAAGAAGATAAAAATTCAGGAGATGGTGGTGGAGGAAAGAG
>NW_010256043.1:8965-9407 GCF_000690775.1 Eurypyga helias
GATATGTTAAGTTAAAATGGGAAAAAAACCAATAAAATTACATCCCACACTTCGAAGTTCGTATACTAAAATTGCTTATATAGAAGTACTGGAAGATGAAAGGGGTATTCCAGTGACCAGACATTTCTTAAGAATATTTTATGATAAGAACCAGATTTATAATCTTGACAAGATTTTTATACTTCATGGTTGTTCATTTTCCTTACTGAGGCCTTGTTCTGGAAACTCTAAATTAAATGAAGTATCCATTACGTTTTTCTACCTTCCTATTAGTTTCCTAAGGAATTAAATAAGGCCAGAAAGATATTAACCCCTAAACTATACATAAAAATTATACTCTTAATTGGATTCTATATATGGCAGTAGGATATACAGTTCTGTAAGACTAAAGATCAGCACTAGTGTCTTTACTGATGACGATTGTCAGTCTCACAGATTCACA
>NW_010256044.1:0-3422 GCF_000690775.1 Eurypyga helias
GCAAACTTGCTGAGGGTGCACTCCCTCCCACTGCCCGTGTCACTGACGATATTAAACAGTACCAGTCCCCAACAACCCCTGAGGAACATCACAGCAGAATCCCTGCCTGGCCTCAGCGATGTAGGCAGCACCCCAGGCCGATGTGCTGAGCCCAGACACGAGAGTGACTGTCAGCATCTTGTCCTGGTGCCCCTCAGGCAGCAGCTGGGGAATCCAGGCTTGCTGCGGATGTTGTCTTCCCTACCCTCCGTGACAGCTGCCTCATGACACAAGCTCTCCCGAAAGGATTTTATACATGTAATTATCTTGCATCTTCCAACAGAATCAGCCCCAAAAGCGCCTGACTTAGCATTCAGCATGCAGTAAACAAATCAACATAGGCATGACATCTCAATTTTTTTGTTTTATCTAGCAGTGCTGACAGTGATCCTTAAGGGGAAATCTTCAGTTAACCCCAGCAGCCCCCCAGGGAGTGCAGATTTAGCAGGAGGGTCATTCTGATGTTGGCAGGTGAAGTTGTTACCATTGTCCAGCTGCCTTGTGAAAAGGTGAAAATGGTCCTCACCACTGGCCACCCCGGCAGTGAAGTGGGAGCAGCTGTGGGCAGAGCAAGTGTGCCAGGGCGGCCGGAGGAGTGTGCCAGGGCTCAGGGCTCGGGCCGGGAGACACACACAGAGCAGCCTCCTGCAGTGTTGGGACAGACCTCCAGCAGCTACTGCAGTTCCCACGGAGGGTGCATATATTTTTTTTTCACCAAACAGTTTAAGATACAGCTGCAAAATATGTAAGTTCTGCAAATACCCGCTGTGGCTGCTGGGCACCCAAAGCCAGCTTTGGTCTGTCCAGGTGCAGGGAGGGGTGGCAGAGGCAGACTGGGCACTGGTGCCCTGAGGCCAGGAGAGCCGGCTGCCACTCTCCTCCCGGATATAACCCACTCTCTGTGATATCCAGGCACAAGCAGCCCACCTACAGAGCAGCCCACAGCCCTCCAGGGAAGGAGATGGGTGGTCTCCCTCCAAAGTGGTCCCCAGGTGCTAGGAGAAGCCCAGGTCCCCCCTCTCACTTCCAAAAGTGAGCTTGAGTCCCCTGGTCCCCACTGCAGCATCCCCACTGCTGCAGCCACCCACAGGGCCACCATTTCCTTGACCACCCCACAGTGCTGCTGGCAGCTGCGAAATCCCATCCCCACAGTGTACCGCTGTGCAAGCCCACCGTGCCTGTTGCAAACACGCAGCGCTGCCCTCTCCACCAGCTCTTCTCAGCTCTCTGCAGGGCTGTGGGGAGCTGGACGCAGGGACATGGGGCGGTGGTGCAGAGCTCCTCTCTCACGTACCCTGCGCATAGGAACAAAACCCCAAAGAGCTGGCAGAAAGGTACTGGGGAGCCAGGGTCGGGATGATATGACAGTCCCAGGGGCTGCATGGCTCCACAGCATTGATCAAGCTCTCATAATGGTCATCTCAGAGTTTGTCTGGACACTTCGAGCACAGGGCTGCCTGGTCACACAGTGATGGACGGGGCAGAGTTTAAGGAAGTGTGAAGGGTGCAATAAGAAAGGGCCTAAAGCAGTGGGGTTAACCTCATTAACTGGTTGGGATCATGTATTAAAATACATTTGGTTGCCGATGAGGGATCTGTCCATACGAATATTTACTGTGGTTTACGTGCGAACCCAAAAGACGTGGTGAGATGCGATGCAGAGTCTTTGTCTCACGCTCATCTAGCAGCCTTCTGAGCACTGGTAGGAAAAATAGAAACAAAGAGGCAAACTGGAACTGAGTGTTACAGTTTTTGTTTTTTGAAGCAACTTCCAAGCTGAGGAAAGCTGCTGGGCTACTTAAACCTCCAACAGTTGGAAGGGCTCGCCCAAACACAGAGCAAATGTCCAGCTTCCAGGATGTTGAAAGCCTGGAGAATCTGGAAATAAACCAATCACAGAGGATAAAGGATGTAAACTATGGACAGGAGGTGCAGGTCAGGGTGAAAATTACAGCTGCAGGGGGTGGGGGATGGGATGGGGAGAATATTGATCTCCTCTGCATAGTTCAAGAATGGCCTGGACTTGCACACAAAAGCTGATTTTTACTGGGAGCAGAGTCCAGCCCTCAGGCCAGCCCAGGAGCTGCCCAACTTCTGCAGCAAACACAGAAATACAACTTAAGGTGCTGGCAGGGCACACAGAAGCTTTAAGCCTGGAAAACTCTCGATCTTTCCTGGGGAATGTTTCTGCACAGCAGACTTCAAGTGAGAGGTGGCCAGGACGCCCCAAGCAGGTGAGGAGAGGAGGTACAGTGGAGCAGCACATGTGGGACATAACTGTCCCCACCATGTGAGCATTGTGCAAACCGCCATCAGCAGCGTGTGTGGGAGCCACCTGAGCCTGTGACCTGCACACCCATCACAGCTCCAACCTGCCAGCCCCTGCCTTGGAACTTGCTCAGGAGTTCAGCCTCTCTGCTCCAGATTTATCCCCTTGCCAGCAGGGGCCTGGTATGCTCAATAAAAAGGTTCGATGACGCAAAATCAAGGACTTAAAGATACCCAACTGTGCCTTCCAGGGAGGTGCTTCTCAGAGCAGCCAGCCAGAGAGATGCCCCGCTTCTTTGCATCCATCCCTTCCTGGAAACTCAACAGAGGAGAGAGTGGCTGGTGCTCAGCTCAGCTCTGCCGTGGTGCCTTGCTGCCTGAGCCCATTGCTGGAGTCGGGGCTCTCCTCCCCAGCATAGCAGTCCAGCAGCATTACCCCTGCCGTGAGGTCCTATTTACTATCCCTCTTTTGAAATTAATCCTTCCCTTTAAGCTGTCTTTTTACAGGATGCAGGAGACCTGGCTTTCCCTGAACTACAAAGGACAGAGCAGCTTCACAAGTCTTGGTCTGGCGGATTTAAGTGCCAGGCCTGTGCTCCTTCCCTGCACAGCCTCACATGGATGTTGCTATCATTTACAGAACAACAAGTGGCTTTGGAAGTGTGCGGAAAATCACACTGCCAGGAGTCAGTGTTCACAAAGGAGACAGAGGAGTCCTGTAAAAAAAAAAAAATATATAACTTTATTGGAATAAAGGGAGAGTCCATGGGACATATTCCTGTGGGGTCTCTCAACCTACAGAGGGACGCAGACCTCTTTTATCCTACTTTTCCCGGCCGCAAGAGACCCTCCTCATTTCCCCATTGGCTGAGGTACTCTGAGTGTACAGACTTCCCGATCCACCTGAGACTTTCAAGACAAAAATGTGCTTTTGGCATAATCAAGACGTTCATGGGTTTTTTTAGATATTCCAGATATCCAGGTAGTTAACACATTTAACACATTCGGGGGATAAGATATTCGAGTAATTTATATATTCAAGAGATCACTTCGATATTCTTTCTTAAGTCTGAGTTCACACAGGCTTCTTTTGTCCCTTGTATTTAGCCTGGGGG
>NW_010256044.1:3545-5747 GCF_000690775.1 Eurypyga helias
GTGCTGGCACAAACTGCACCGTGCAACCTGTGCACAAACACTTTAGGACAGTAGCTCGATACCTGGCACATGGCTACAACAGCTGGGAATAAGGAATAGCTAATGATGGTGCAGACTCCTCAGTCCCATAGGAAAATGCCAGGGAATACCTGCAGTCAAATACTGGCATCCTAAAGAAGGAAAAGTAAGCAAACCCCGACCTGTGTAAAACTTTTGCAAGTTACCTCGGGCCCAAGGGGAGGTGAAAGGCCCCTGGTTACAGGGGGCAGAGGATGGGAATGGGACAGGGAGCAAAGGGAGGTCTCTGGGCCATCCACACGGGTCCTGTGGGCAGGCAGGCACGCAGGGCAGGCTCTCTCGCCCTGGGCTGCAGCCCATCAACGCCTCACCCCTGATTTTCTGCTGAGGACAAAAGCCATCAACAATGTCCTAATTAAAAAACAACCATGAAGCAAAAAGCACAGCTAATTGCTTTTTGACTGCGGAACAAAAGCTGCTCCTCTGCCTAATTACACTGTGAAAATGAGAATAATTTAAACAGGAATTATAAGTAATCACACAAGCAAAGAAATGGGAGTTAATGCCTATAGAAACCTGAATACATGCCTGAGCACAAAGACAGGCAACTTCTATAAGAGGGGGATGACAAGGAAAGTATTTAAGACCCATTATACTGAGCTAATGGGCTGCTCTTCGAGTACCTTTCTTCTCAGGCACTCCAAGCACCTTGTGCATCCTGGTGATTCGAAGCTCCACAATGCTCCAGAGAAGTCCTACTGGTTAAAACCACGGGCTCTCTCTGGCAGGCAGGGGAGATGCATTGCGAAGGAGCAAAATGAGTCACTCGCCCACTGAAGCCAGCAACCCTCGAGTGCAGTTCCCACTCAGGGCAAAATGCTCTTCTCCCACCTCCTCCTTCCGTCTGAACCGCAGCTGGCATCATGCTCTGCAGGGCATGATACCGCGCAAGGTCTCCAGCAAGCAGAGCTTCCCCCAAGGTGGGTGCTACAGACTCTGTGGGGTGGGCAAAGGTCAGGTTCTTGTCTGGGCAAAGGGTTCCCAGAAATGGAATGAGAACCCAAGCCCTGCAGTTTGCCTCGACCCCAGCCCAGGGCTACACGGTGGCCTACGCTGGGGTGAGCGACCTGTCTTTCAGCTACGCAGCAGGCCTGGAGCACTGCCAGGGAAAGGGAAAAAATCATTTTGTTCCTTGAACAACCGATGTGGGAGAAAGGAGGTGGCAAAACAGGAGGAGGAAAGTAGGTTACACTGAAAATCTCAAGGTCTGCATTGGAAGAGAGAGTTCCATGCTTCTAAGGTGACAAGGGTCAGGAAAGATGGAAACAGTCAAATGAATGATTCCTTACTCAGAGGATAGTTAACTTGCAGAACGTCCTGCACCAGGAGGCCCTTGCATCACGTACAAGGTGTCAGGCCATGGGAAAGGAGCATGGCAGGTGACAGTAAAGGGTGCCCCTGACGTGCGGAATAAGGACCTCACAAGCAGACAGGTTATAAAGCAGGTGTGTTTATTGCAGCGCTGGGCGCGTGAGGGATCGCTCCACCACAAACACGCTCATCCTCAGGTAGCAATTGGGCTGTTTTTATCACAAATATACATACATATTCGTTGATTGCTTATACATAGTAAACAGTTCTCCGAGAACAGGGCAGACCGATGCACTTGGCAGTGCACCCCGGGGGGCGTCTTCGGTGGTCGCTACATGCCAAGCAGCACCACCTCATTTCACCCTTTTTATTTCTTTGATCCTTCTCCAATGCTAACACAAACGGGTCGGAAGGGGGTGTGCTAATACCACAATCCTTTTGCCATTCGGGGTGACTCCATAAAGTGAAAAACATATCTGCATACATCACCTCATCCCATTTACCCTCTCTTCTTAAAAACAGCATTAACTGTAACACTGTGTCATAATCCCGAGTCCCATTGAAAGGCCATTTCTCTTCACAATCTAGCTTGTATAAGGGCCACCACTGATTACAATATTTTATCAAAGTCCTCTTATTAACGTTTCCAACTGGCTGCTCTCCTATCTCCCTCCAGTGTGCCAAGATACATTCTAGTGGACTCCTTTTCAATATTCCCCCAGTCGGATTGTTCCCCATCTTACCTCATGATGATATCTACAACAAAATACCTTTTCGTCTCACTCACGCACTGTCATTCAAATAGCAGCAAGT
>NW_010256045.1:0-370 GCF_000690775.1 Eurypyga helias
TCGTTCACTCCCATACACTTGCTAAATCCCCGACTGCTGCGCCGACTCATTCATGAGGGAGTTGGTATGTTGGTTTAGTTTTCCTGGTCGTGCTATCTCTGATAGGGTTCACTAGGAATCTGCTGCGACAGCTCTCTGGCTCTGGCCTTCGGCTGAGGCTCTCAGTCTCTGATTCTCACTACTCAGCACCTGATTGTGCACAGGTTAGGGGGTGGTGAGCAACTGTAGCATAATTGTATCATATTGTATCATATGTTTTATTTTCTATTATTTTGGTAATTATTAGTAGTATTTGTATACATTCATTTAGATTTAATTAGTAAATAGTTCTTATCTCAATTTTACGAACTTCCTTATTTCTTTTTCCTCT